>NC_143556.1:147962500-148262500 GCF_054136105.1 Typopeltis vanoorti
TTAAAGCTGAGTTGGTGAAGATGAGGCAAAAGATGAGGCAGATTGTGCATTGAAATAAAGAGAATTGTAAATATGTGTGGAAGAGTAAAGAAGATTAAAACAAATGATGATATGAAAATGGTAACAAAGGAAAGACCCATGAGTGGCATTGTATGGCAATTTGATTAATAGAAGTGTGGTAAATGAGAAGATGAGAATTATGGCCCATATTATGGCAGAATATCTAAAGGCTTTAGATGATCAGGCTATGAGATCACTGACTGACATATGTAATAAAATATACGAAACGAAACTGGACACCTGCCAAAAGAATTTAAACACTCAACGTTCCTACCAATACCTAAAAAATTGAAGACAATCAAATGTGAAGAATACAGAACAATCAATCTGATCAGTCAGATAGCAAAATTTATGTTATATGTCATCCTAGAAAGAAATAAACTTAAAATCAAAATGGAAATTAATGAAACATAATCTAGTTTCCAGGAAAATAAATGAACTAGAGAAGGACTCTTCAACATTAGAACTATTATAGAAAAATATTTGGGGAACCAGAAAGAAGTTGACTTGTGTTTTATTCACTACACAAAGGCCTCTGACAATATACAACATGAACAGCTAATCAAATTCATCAGAAATTTAGGAGTGGATGGTAAAGATACCAGATTATTGATAAATCTATATTGGGAGCAAAATACCTCAATAAGAATTTCAGGAAAAATCTCAGAGGAATTCCCAGTAAAGAAGGGTGTCAGACAAGGCTGTGTTCTTTCTCCTATATTATTATTATTATCATCCAGGCCTCCAAGGAGTCAAAAGACTCATCGTAAGAGATCCTTCCTAAGAAAACACAAAGTCTATCCAGAGTCATCGAGGGGAGGTCCCCCCCCCCGCCCCCCAAGAAACACAAAGTCCATCATACCACTCCTTAAACATTGACCGTTCTCGCTCTCACTCCATCAGGTAATACATTCCATGTTTCAACCACCCTCTATGCAAAGAAACCACTCCTCACCCGCTTGCTCACGGTTTCCTTTCATAACTTCCAGGGATGGCCTCTTCTCATCACTCCTTCCCACTGTTCAACCAAGCGAAAGAACTCCCTAGTGTCAACCCTGTAACTACCTTTCAACAGTTTAAAAGTCTCATCATATCACCTCTCCTTCTATCCACCAACCTCTGCAGTCCACTTTTCCCTCAGCCGATCCTCATAACTAACATTGTACAGTCTTGAACCATCTTTGTTATCCACCATTGTACCCTTTCCACAGTTAATTTATCCCCTTCAAATTCTGGGA
This sequence comes from Typopeltis vanoorti, assembly GCF_054136105.1. NCBI lineage: Eukaryota > Metazoa > Arthropoda > Arachnida > Uropygi > Thelyphonidae > Typopeltis > Typopeltis vanoorti. The sequence goes on from NC_143556.1 coordinate 147,963,799, forward strand.
CCAAATCTGAGGACAATAGTCTAAGTGTGGTCTGATCAGAGTCTTATACAATGGAATGATAACCCTTTTATCTCTGCAGGTCAGTGTCCTTCTCATTATTGCAGCAGTCCTCTGTGTTACCTTCACCACCTTTGCAATATGTCCCCTAAATTTCAGTTTTCTAACAATCATCAACCCCAGATCTCTTGTCTCCCCTATTCCTCCAGTATAACTCCTCCCATAGAGTATTTTTCCGATGTTTCCCAAATCTCAAGACCTTACATTTTGCTGCATTAAACTGACCCCCTTTAATTTGCCCATCTATCTAGTTTATTCAAATCCTCTTGCATGGCTACCACATCTGCACTATTACTAATAATCCTTCCCAGCTTTGCATCATCCAGAAACAACTGAATATCTCCTTGCAATTCACTGACAATGTCACTGATATAAAGGTTAAACAATATAGGTCCAGGTACTGAGCCCTGTGGGATCCCACTATTAACCCTCTGCCTCCTTGAAACTGCCCCACCATACACAACTCTCTGATACCTATCAGACAGCCAATCCTGAATCCAATTGACCAATCTGACATCCAGACCTATGTGCTGCAACTTAAATATTAGCTTATCATGTGGCACCCTGTCAAATGCCTTTACTAAGTATAAGAAAATGTCAGTATATGCCTTTCCCTCATATAATGCTCTTGTAACTTTATTATAAAAGGCTAGCATATTGCTAAAACAAGAGGTCCTCTTCAAATCCATGTTGATTCTCACAGATAACATTACCCACATCTGCCCAATGTTGTATACAGTCCCTCACTACTTTCTCCAAGATCTTAAAAACTACTGATGACACACAAACTGGCCTATAATTAGACACTTCCTGGCAATGGCACTATCCTACTTTCCTTCTATTCCATGGGCACCTTTCCTGCAGCCAGACTTTCATTGAAAAGCCAGGTCAAAGAATTGTCAGTTCCCTAGCACATTCTCTCAAAACTCATGGTGAAATATCATCCAGTCCCACAGCTTTACTGATATTCAGAGTACTCAGTGTTTGAAACACATTCTCCTCCTGTACCTCTAAACTTCGAACCTGCCCTATCTCTCTAGTATTAAAACTGACTCCTCCAGGATGAAATACTCCAATAAAGTGTTCATCGAACAAATCCACTATGTCCTCTACATCAGTCACTCTATTGGCATTTTTATCCCACAGTATCATTCTTCTACTGTCATTTCTCCTCCTACTGGCCACATAGCTAAAAAACTCCCTGGGATTTTGTTTGGTTCTTAGGGCCAATCTCCTCTCATATTGCAGTTTCACCTTACTTACCACACTAGTCACTCTTCTGGCATGTGTCTCATATTTTTCATGCAGCTTCTCTTCACCTGTCTCCTTATATCTCTTCCACAGCCTCTTTTTCGCACAATTCCTGTTTAATATTGTTTGTAATCCACTTTACTCCAAATTGTGTCCTCTTCTTCACTCATGGTGTACAAATTACCATTGCTGCTAACAAATATTTTTTCACAATTTTCCACGCACTAATGATATCCTGGCCTTCCAATTCCTCCCTTCCTGAAACTTTCCCAAAGTTGACGTCTTAGAATATTATAATCACCTGTCTTATAATTCCACATACATTCCCGTGTCTTTGATACTCCTGCATGTCTATTCATTTTCCAAGTCAAAATCATATGGTCACTCTCTCTCCATCTGGTGGGAGAGATGTAATCTCAGTTATTATCAACCCTTCTGATGCTATAACCAAATCCAAAACTCTTGTTCTCTCTATTACATGTTGCCAAAGACATTTGTCCCTCACGAATTCAAGAAATTCCATTTCCTTATTGCTACGTGCATCTTCTTCTCCCCAATTTATGCTACTGTAGTTAAAATCTCCCATAACAATCATTCTTCTTGCACTTGCCAAACTCAACTGTCTAAACATCTCCTGGTCCCCATGCTCTGTGCTCCTGGGTCTGTAGCAACACCCCACTAAATATCCTGTCTTGCCCTCCTCTACCTCACACTGTATGCTTTCAAAATCATTAGTGTCACTTAAGTATAAAGAGCTAATAAGCTTCATTTCGGCAATGAAAACATTACTTAAATTAAGGGGATATTAAATCCCACATAGTTTTAAAACCGAATAAGAAACTCAAAGATTGGAATCAGAGAGTTTCTTGCTGAATATAGTAAACTATATAAAGTATCGGCGACACTAGCGTTAGCCAATGCAAGTGATCCTAGTACGTAGTACAAAACCGGGCAACTCATTGCAAAGGTGGAGGAAGAAGTTCAGATCGCTATTCTTAGGTATTTTCCATAATGTAAAAACACATTTCCTAGGAAAGTATGCTGTTATTACATTATGGAGGGAGGTCACTACCCAGACCGGTTTCAGCCTTTTTTGAGGCTTCATCAGTGAGTAGCTAGACCTAATACCAAAGTGTATAGTGAAAAGAACTTATGTACTCTGCGAACGAGTTTTCCAAACAGGTGCAACCATTAAGTATAAAGAGCTAATAAGCTTCATTTCGGCAATGAAAACATTACTTAAATTAAGGGGATATTAAATCCCGCATAGTTTTAAAACCGAATAAGAAACTCAAAGATTGGAATCAGAGAGTTTCTTGCCGAATATAGTAAACTATATAAAGTATCGGCGACACTGGCGTTAGCCAATGCAAGTGATCCTAGTACGTAGTACAAAACCTAAGAATAGCGATCTGTACTTGCAGATCGCTATTCTTAGGTTTTCAGGAAGCAAATGAACCAGCTCTATCACTTCGACAGAAACAGTTGTCTCTTAATTATGCCATAAATATAAAATCTCTCCCAGATCACCCTACATGGAATAGTATCTTCTCTCTGCATTGGGAAGCTTAATATCACACACATCAAACTGCTATACTTCCTTTTGGTATGCGTATTAAAGAATCTGTGCAAGCTGTTAGTATAAATGTTGACAACATTAGCTACACTAAACATAACAGCATTCCTCCATGGCAGGTTTGCACAACATCCTACAACCTCTCACTTTGTCAGCTACAGAAATCTTATACCCAAATCATCCATTTACCTGCAGTTGTTTAATGCACACAGAGCAGCACACACTGATTTCTTACCCATTTATACTGATGGTTCAAGAACTAACACCTCTGTTGGCTGTGCTGCTGTGTTTCCTGACATTATTATCACAAATCAGATCCCACCAGATTGCAGTAATTATACACCAGAGTTACATGCCATTCAGCTTGCACTTGTGCATATAAAAGAAAACTGCTACCAAAGGTGTATAATTTATACAGACTCATTGAGCTCTTTACAGGCTATCTCCTCTCCTATGTATAATACTCATCCAGTACTTTATGAAGTGCTACACCTGCTTCACAAAATGAAAATCCTTAATTTCGATGTTCAGTTCTGCTGGATTCCCAGTCACATCGGAATTAAAGGAAATTAAGCTGCAGATGCAGCTGCTAAATCAGCCCATACCTTCTCCATATACTATTTGACAGTTCCATATACAGACTACAGACAACTTATAAGATCAAAGCTAATTGCTCAGTGGGAGTTACATGGCAAGAAACATCAACAAACAAATTATATAACACTGAACCTGAAATTAAACACTGGCATTCTAGTCAGTGTACAAAGAGAAGGGAGGAGGTTGTCCTTGCTAGGCTCTGCATAGGTCACAGTCACCTTATGAATTCTCATTTACTGAGAGCTGATGACCCTCCCATATGTGAAAAATGCAACACACATCTCACCATTCATCATATTCTGGTAGATTGTCAGAAATTTACATGAGGGGAATGAAATGTTCACCTATCTAACCAAGCCTTACACACTCAGGAAAATGCTAGCAGACTCAGGCAAATTGCATGATGTTTTTAATTTTTTAGAAAGAATTAATTTGTACAAACACATTTGACCATAAAATATGTAAATACCTTTTTTTTTTTTTTTTTTTTGGCTTAACTTAACTTTTATGCATATATATTATTCATTAGGTTAAATCTGACTAATTATGTATTACCATGGGCCTTGATCTTGTATTTTTTATCACCCTGCTGTAATTTTGTTAATATGTAAATACCATAATGCTAAACTTAAATTTTATGCATCAATGCTGTATAATAATTCCTTTCTGACTCTTTAAGTATTAGTATAATAATGTTTGTTGTAATCTTACTAGATGTAGACACTGATTTCCTTGACTTCTTTTGTATATACATATATTAATCTATAGTTAGTTATCTATTTATGTACTGCTGAAACCTCTGCAGTAATTTTGTTTATATGTTGATACTGCATCACTTAACATACATTTTGTGTATGCATCTTATTTACTACTTTATTTTTCGAATAATCATGTAGTGCTGTAGGACATCTTACCTATTTGTGTACTTTCTAGTAATTCTGTTTATATATATATTCTAAATTCTGTTCATATGTATTCTAAATTCTGTTCATATGTATTCTAAATTCTGTTTCTATTGCTAAATTTAATTTTCATCCATGCATATTGTATAATAATCCCTTTTTGCCTATTTTTGTACTGCTATAAAGGCATCTATTATAATTTTACATATATGTAGATACTGCATTCCTTGGCTTAGTGTTTCATATATTATGTATTAACTTATATTGTTAACTATTTTTGCACTACTGTAATAACCTCTGACCTTGTGTGTTGCTACCTCTGCAGCATTTCTGTTTACCTAGAGATGCTGCTTTGTTAAACTAGATTCTTGTACAGACATATTGTTTACAATTTTTTGTAAATGCTAATGTTGTAACCTTTAGTATGGCACAGTATGACCTTTGTAGTTTTTGTGCCAAATAAACTATAAACCAATCAACCAACCATAATGCATGCTGTGTTGTGCTCTGATGATGCTGATTTGAAATGCAGCTAAATATAAGCAAGTTAAAAAACATCTTTTTTTATAAAATAATTTCTTTGGTGTTGTTAATACTGTTAAAAATAAGTTATGTATAAGATTGGTTGACAGCATTTGAATGGTTTTAGTGTGAGTAATTCACAGAAACTGCCTCGGGGGGGGGGGGGGGAGTAATGAGTGCAAAGAACGAATCTGAGCAAGTAAGAAGTGATGTGAAATTGCAGGGGAGTAAGGAAGAAGAGATTGAAGTGGTGCTTATGAATGAAGAAGTGGGTAGCATGAGTGTAGAGAATGAGAGAAAAAGTGTGCAAGTAACAGAGGGAATTGGAGAGACTCTGGGTGGACAGGGAAACACAGTATGAGAAAGATTGATCCTCCAAGATAATGGAGCATCAATAATGAGTGTTTGTGTAAACAAAAAGGAAAGGGGATAATCGGGATTGTAGGGAAAACAGATGGATTTGAAGAAGGTTCTGGGAAGAGTAAAGAGAAAAAGCAACAGCTTTTAAGAAAGTATGGAGAAGTCATATCTAATAAGAAGTATTAGGAAAACTTATTATAGATCCAGGAATAGGCTGTTAGGTTTGTATACGAATGCGAGAAATATCAGAAATGAGGGAAATGAAATGGTTGCATTGATTGATTTTGTTCACCCAAAAATTGTTGGAATAAGTGAGACATAGTTTGCGGTGGACGACATGCTGACAGGAATAGAGATGCGAGGGTATGATGTATTTCATGAAGATAGAAAGAGTAAAAAGGGAGGTGGAGTATTATTGATGATAGAAAAAGAGTTATGTCCATACAAGGTAGAAATGCTAGGTGGAATAGTGGTAAGGTTTTGAGGCCATATGGTGTGAGATAGATTTGAATAGAATGAAATACATTGTTGGATGTTGCTATATATCTGGCAGTGTTGACACTATTGACCAAGAAATGTACAAGCAAATTAGCTAAGTAAATGGAAAAGGGTGATCGTTATTGGTGATTTTAATTATGGCAATATAGATGGAAAGTAAAGAAAATGAGTTTCTTGAGCTTTTGAGAGACATCACCTCAGGCAGTATGTAACAGAGAGCACTCAAGAGTTGACGGTCTTGAATTTGATCATCTCATCAGAGAATGCTATTATACATGTGGTGTCAAATCTCCATCCAGTTGGCGAGAGTGACCATGAAGTGATTTCCTGGGTCGTTGCCAGGCATGTGAGGAAGGACTTCCATGCGGAAAGGGTATATGTAGAACTACAAGGCTGGTGACTATAAGCTCAGGAGACAGTTTGGAGATGTAGCATGGAATGAGGAGTTTGGTGGAATGGAGATCAATGCAGCTTGGGAGATAGTCAAGAACTATCTAGTAGAAGCAATTCCAAAGATCAGAAGATCAAATAAGGTTAGTGTATAATGGATGAATAGAGAGACTAAGCATGCAATACAGAGAAAAAAGGAATTATGGAGACAACGTAAAAGGAATGGTAAGAACCAATTCCATGAGGAGTACAAAGAAGAGGTAAGAAGGGTGACTTGGTTGGTAACGGTTGCAAAAGTTCACTATGAGCAGCAGTTATCTAATGAAGCCAAAAAAAAATCCTAGAGAGTTATTTCAATGTGTAGCCAGCAAAAAAAAGATTATGGTAGGATGGCACTGACTGAAGAAAATGATATAAGGACAACTGCTGCAGACAATGCAGTTGAGATAATAAACGAGAAGTTCATAAAGGTCTTTCATTCTTATGAATGTAACATCATGGAGAGTTTGAGAGCAGCAGATGATTATGAGGAGGACTGACTGACTGTGAGTGAGGAAGATGTATATGGAGAATTAAGCAAACTTGATATTAATAAGGCTCTGGGATTTCATATATATGCATGTTTTGAGGGAATGTGCCATGGAGTTGACATCTGCCTTGATATATTTGTTTAAAATGAGTCTTACATTGTGTCAAGTTCCAAAGAAGTGGGAGTTAGGAACATTGTACCACTTCATAAAGGAGGTGACAGGAGTCAAGCATGAAATTCCCTTCAGAATACACAAAATTTACAAAAACAAAAATACTAGCTGGGGTGGTGGGCAGTAGATTGCACTCATGTAGATGATTGGTAGTAGAGGTTCAGTGTAGTGGTGGAGATGGAGTGTTGTACAATAGGTGTCCTCCCATGATAAGTCTTTGGACTCCTTGGAGGGGTCACAAATAATAATAATAATAATAAAAATTATAGGTCAATGTGTGTGTCAGGTGTTGTGGTTAAAATGTTGGAAAGACTGCTTAAAATTAGGACCAGAATTGAGTTGACAAATGGTATTACTTTGATGGACAGCACAGATTTGATAAAGGGAGGTCATGTTTTAGTAATCTACTTACTTATTATAATAAGGTGATAGAAGCATTGCATGTGGGAGATGGATACACAGTAGTATACTTAATTGATAGTCAAACTACAGCTGATTGGTTTGGATATTAGACTAGTGCATTGAATTGGAGATTTGATCCATTGGGATATACAGCAGTTTGCAGGTGATGTAAAGTTGGGATGAACTATGAGGAGTAGAGCAGATGTTCTGGCCTTACAAGAAGACTTGAATAGATTGAGTGAATGGGCATGGGAGAGAGGGATGGCACTTCAATGTTGCAAAATGTAAGGTTTTAAAATTTGGTAAACAAAGATGGGATGTAGAATTTACTTGTTGGTGGGGATATATTATAGATGTATGCAGAGAATTTGAATGTGTTTATGACATGGTATGATGAGCTTTGTGTATGATAAAAACCTCCTAGATGAGTCTGTGACTACTTGGGTCTTAGGGTAATAATAATAATCTCCCTTGTCTAATGTATTTATCACCTTGTTATAATAAGTAAGTAGATTGCTAAAACATGATCTTCCTTTAGTAAATTCATGCTGTCCATTAACAAAATTCTACTTTGTCCACCTAGTTCTGAATTGTCCACCTAGTCCTCACTACCTTCTCCAACACCTTCACCACAACTGCAGATATGCAGATTTGCCTGTAATTCGAAGCATTAGTCTTCTCACTCCCTTTATGAAGCAGAACAATTTTACCACCTTTCCACTCCTTTGGAACCTGGGCTAATCTAAGACTGATGTTGAAAACGTATGTTAAAGCTGTTATTAATTCCCTGGAACATTCACTTATGCGATGCAGTGATATATCATCAAGTACCATGGCCTTGTTGACAAAGTTTACTCTGTTCCTTATATGTCTTCTTCTCACTCACTCACTCACCATTAGTATTTCCCCCATTCCCACTACTCTCAAGTTCTGCATTATGTTACAATCACAAGTAGAGAATACTTCAATGAATTACTCATTAAACACCTCTACTATATTCTCCTCAGTGTTTCATTCTCCCATTATCATTGACGAACATCATCATCATCATCTGATAATCATCCTTCTTTCTTCTGGTCACATATGAAAAACTCCCTAGGATTTCTTTTAGCTTCATTTTACTAACTGCTGCTCATTGCTAACTGGTCTTTAGCAACACCCTACTAAACATTTCATACTGTCCACCTCCACTTCATGCCATACTGTTTCAAAACCACTGTCAGTATTTGCTCTTTGCATGTACACTCTAGATGGACATAACGCCTCTGCCATCATTAATAACACTTCTTTTCCCTTTTTGCTTTGTCTCTTTTTGCAAAAGACTACATATTCCTCCATCTCTATTCCTGTCAGAATGTCATCCTCATTCAACCATGACTCACTTATACGAACAATTTTTGGATGAATAAACTCTCTCAGTTCTACAATTTCATTCCTCTTGTTTCAAATACTTCTAGCATTTGTAAACATACACACTAGCTCATTTCTGTTTCTATAACAATTCTCACTAATCCAACTTCTCGGACATGACTTCTCTACACTCTTCCCAGATCTAAATGTCATCCCCACATCCTTGACTGTCTTAATCCTTTCTTGCACATTCACACATCTACTCCCGAAACCATCATCTACACTTTTCATGCAGTGTCCCCTTATCCACCATGACTTCCCCGCTTTCCCTGTCTACTCTGTGTGTCTTCTCTTCATTCCTTTAGGTGCCTTTGGTGTAACCCTCCTACCGGCTGAGGTGGATGAAATAGCCAGACTACCTCAGAATTTTTGATGGATCAAAACTTCATCGGCATTCTATCTTTTATCAAGTATTTATCCTCCTCCACTGTTAATCTCTTAATGGCAATTTTAGAGCCATTAGCTGATTAACTGTGGTAGAGGACAGTTTTCAGGTGTGTGATAGTCATGCAACGGGGGGGAGGGGGGTTAAACTATCAAATGCGAAATAAAGTTCAATTCTTGTAAAAATATGGAAATGAAATTTCACATTTGATATACATATTTTGAATGATAAAATATAAGCAAATGTATTACTTACAAGAGGGAAGAACATTTGATAACATTTAGGAGTGGTAACATCAGTTCACAAATTGACTACATTTTGACTAGAAGAAAACATCTTAAGGTTGTGACAAATTGTAAAGTAATTCCAAGAGATCAAGTAGCACAGCAACACTGACTGCTGTGCGCAGACTTTAAAATAAGATCGAAGATAAGAACCTCTGGATGCCATGGGATGAAGACAATTAAGTGGTTTCGCTTAAAAGAGGAAAGTGTGAGGAATTGTTTTAGGGAGAGGGTGTTAGAGAGGATTTCGGATGGACTGGAAAGTGTACAAGATTGGTGGAAACATAACTCAAAAGTAATCCTGAGCTGTGCAATCGAGGTGCTTGGTGAGACATCTGGAAAGATTAGAGAGCAGAAGGAGGGTTGATGGTGGAATAATAATGTACAAGTGGCAGTGACAGCTAAGAGGAAGGCAAAGCAGAAGTGGGATGAGTCAAGAGTGGAAGAGGACAGAGAGCTGTACAGGGAGAGAAAGTAAGAAGCCAAGAGAGTTGTGGCACAGGCGAAGGCCATGGCATATCAAGATCTGTATGATCAATTAGAAACAAAGGAAGGACACAGAAAAATTTACCAACTAGCGAAATGTAGAAATAAAGCAGCAGAGGACATCTTACATGTGAGGCAGATCAAAGATGCTGAAGAAAGAGTATTATGGAGGGATGTGGACATAAGAAACAGATGGAAAATATACTTTGAGGGACTTTTGAATGAGGAAAATGCAAGGACTCACAGAGGAGATGGGCAGCCTTCTGAGGGGATGGTGCAGAACATCAGTAGAGTGGAAGTGATGGAGGCCATGAAGAGGATGAGGAATGGAAAATCAGTGGGCCCTGACAGAATTCCAGTGGAGGCATGGAAGGCACTGGGGAAGAGGGAATTGACCTGCTGTGGGACCTGTTCATGAAAGTTTGCCAACAGGAAAATATACCCGAGGAATGGAGGGAGAGTACTCTTGTCCCCATCTACAAGGGTAAAGGGGATGCACAAGACTGTAAAAATTACAGAGGAATAAAGTTGATGTCCCACACAATGAAAATCCTAGAAAGGGTTCTTGATGGTAGATTGAGGAATGAGGTGGAGATTGCAAAGGAACAATCTGGCTTCATGCCTGGTAGATCAACAACAGATGCTATCTTTAGGTTACGGCAGATGATGGAAAAGTATCGAGAGAAACAAAGGGAGCTACATCTGGCATTTATTGATCTGGAGAAAGCATACGATAGAGTGCCAAGGCAAGAAGTCTGGAGGTGTCTGAGGGAGAAGAAGGTTCCAGAGAAATATGTCAGGTTGGTGCAGGAAATGTACAGAAATGTGAAGACAAGTGTTCGGACCTGTCTGGGACAGACAGAAAGTTTTCAAGTAACAGTTGGCTTGCATCAAGGGTCAGCATTAAGTCCGTTTCTGTTTAATATTGTGATGGAGGTGGTAACAGAGAAGGTGAGAGAAGATGCGCCTTGGACAATGTTGTATGCAGATGACATCTTGCTGTGTGTAGATTCAAGAGAAGAAGCAGGAACTAAACTGGAAAGATGGAGAAAAGTACTGGGAGAGAGAGGTATGAGACTGAGCAGAAGTAAGACAGAGTATATGTGTTGCACAGTGGGCGGCAGACAGGAGACAGATCTGGAGCTCGAAGGAAATGTCATCAGGAAGGTGAGAGACTTTAGATACTTAGGTTCAACAGTGGAAGAAGACGGAGAAGCTGAGAAGGAAGTGGGATGCAGGATACAAGTGGGTTGGTGGAAATGGAAGGAGATGGCTGGAGTGTTATGCGATAAGAGGGTGCCGATCAAACTGAAGGGCAAAATCTATAGGACAGTAGTGAGGCCAGCTATGACATAAGCTATAGAAACTGTGGCCCTGAGGAAAAATAACATCAGCAGGATGGAAGTAGCAGAGATGAGAATGCTTAGGTGGATGTGTGGTGTGACGAGATAGGATCGTCTGAGAAATGACTATGTCAGGGGAACAGTGAAAGTTACGAACTTAGGAGCGAAAATACAGGAGGCAAGGTTGAGATGGTTTGGTCATGTGATGAGGAGGGAGGACGAATATGTGGGAAGAAGGGTCATGCAGATGGATGTGCAAGGAAGGCGGAAGCATGGGCGGCCAAAGAAGAGATGGAGGGAGCTGGTAGAAGAGGACTTGAAGATGAAGAACTTGGATGTGGTGACAGCCCAAGACAGGAAGGTGTGGAGGAGACTCATTATAAACAGTGATCCCACTTAAGTGGGAGAAGCTGCAGAAGAAGAAGATCGCTTACTTTAAAAATTGGAGTATAATATCTGAATTATACAGAAAATATATACATATAAATTTAAATCATAACTGTTAATTTCATTTTGTAATGACCAATTATACAAGAAAACCAAGAAAGTGAAAGTACAAAGAACAGTCGAGTATTATTATTAATATTCGTGACACCTCTAAAGAAAAAAAAAAATAGTGATATGATTAAAGCATTTCATGTTATTCTCTATAAAGCAAAGTTACTCAAGTGTGTCCTAAAGGAAATCTGTGATGTATTATTCGATTTCGATGATTTGGAACAACAATAAAAATAATATAATCTGGAACGTCGGCAGCCAGTTTTCTTTTCTTTTTTTTTAAATAATATTTCAAATAATTATTGTGAATTAATTTCTTCGAGAACAAATTAAATGTTTTGTCGAATAAGCGATTAGAAAAAAATTAGCGCAAAGAAATTAAGAATAAAATCAGTTCTCCAAGGTAAGGCTATATTTAAGTGAAGAAATTACGCAAGGATCTTTATTTTGTCCAGACATTAAAATTGGATTGTACAATAAAAAGAGAAAACAAAAATATAAATAATTTCTCTATTTTTAGTGTATCCTATATAACTAAGATCCAGTTACCCAGCATAGAACAAGGAAGTGCGCTTCTTGTTATATGGCAACTGAGAGGCAGCTACGAACGTGAGATAATCCGATTAGCCATTCTCTTCAGCTTGAGGGTTTAATGGACATGACAGTCAAATTGCACTTCTTATCCCTGTCCTTTCAACAGGTGGGCTGAATCATATCCAGATTTAGCTGGACGTCTATAGACGTTCTGGCCGTTTGGGAGGTTAATTATGGACTGCTCAACTTTGCCTTATACTGATTTATTCCATTACTTATTTCACTTCCTGGATGTGAGCCATCAATTAAGAAATTTTCAAATAGTGATATAGTACAAGACACCATTGCTTATTACTTAAAAGTATGTTGAACAGGAGAGAGGTGAACAAATGAGTAAGATAAAATTTTAATGTCACTAAGTATAATGTCTTAAACTTCAGGACTCAGGGGTAGGTCATTTTATGCTATTTTGCTATGACTCTATTACAGGAATTGGAAAAAGCAAGGACTTTTGGGTTGTTAGTAGATAGGAGTTGATGTTCAGTGTGCTCATTATAAATGTAATAAAGACAATACAGCAGATTACTATAATGGTAAAAAAGGACATTGACCAACCACCGCAGATTAAAACGTGGCAGTTCCTTAGTCTCATGACAGACTCCTCATAGAATAACAATAATAATAATTCCCCAAAATAGTATCGAAATCAAAGGATCAGAATATTATAACATTTTAATTATTATTAAAAAACATAAACATTAATTGCAATATAATATTTATTTGATGACCTCTAATTTATTAAATAGGAGGTCTTCAAATAATAGTCAGATTATTATTTAATCTTTGGCAATATTTTGTAGATTTTAGTTGCTTTTTTGTAGATTTAGTTTTAGTAGAATTTTTCTTTTGTGATAGTCAGACTTATATACAGTATTAATTCAAGATACCCTTTTGTTCATAGTGATCTGAGACAAAATGGAGTTGGTGAAGATGAAGCACAGAAGGAAATTTGAAATTTGGATATGAATGGAAAGGTGTAGAAGTATAAATGATGACTGAATGAAATAGGTATTGCAAGTGATGCTGTATGGAGATTCATTATTAGAGGTATGATAAATGACAGACTGCACAATGTTTGCTTTTTTGAAAGAAAGGATGAGTTGGGTGATTGAGTCGGTCTTTGAATATGAAAATAAGTGTATAAGATTTTGATTAGGCAGAAGGAGAATATGAGAACAAATATCAGAAGATTGTTAAAGGAAGTAAATAAAGGTATAACAGGAAAGGTAGTCAGTGTGTTGCACAGATGACAGTGATGAATTGAGATAGCACACAGAGATCACGAGTGATATTTTGGTAGCCATGTGAGGCAAAAAGAGTACTGTAGTGAATGTGTGAGATAAATTTGAGACAGAGTTGAAACTGCATAAGCTTAATGAACTCTATTTGAATGGATTTAGTGTGAATGCACTTGAGAGGCTGTTGCTAGTGGGTAAAGACATATCAGAGCAAAAAATATATATATATATAAGGAAATAAGAAGTGAGAGGTAGGAGAGAAGATGTTTTTGTTAATAAAAAGATGAGTGATGTGAGAGGAGAGTGAGAAAACAGACTGCGAGAAGGGCAGCGAAATGGGAAGTTAGGCTGGATAGGAAACTGCATAAGCATAATGAAGTTTATTTGAATGGATTTAGTGTGAATGCACTGGAGAAGCTGTTGCTAGTGGGTAAAGACATATCAGAGTAAAAAAGATATAAGGAAGGGAGATGCTGAAATAAGTAAATGTGAATATGAAGAAAGGCATCGAAGGGATAGGATGGCCTGAGATGCCAAGTATCATTTGACTCAATCAGTTCATCATGAAATTCCTGATATATACCCTCAAGGGATGTACATGATACTATGATAGTAGTACATGAAGTACATGATACTATGATAGTAGTACATGAAGTACATGAAAAGTTTTTGTTATTAATAACTTTCTGCCAACAATTTTCTTTCAAATCAGTCTGTTGTATGTCAGACTTAGTATTATCAAATCTCATATTTTGGTCTTCTGACACATTTTTCACTAATCACTCTAACTAAATCTTGGTCTTACCCTGGGTTGTTTTACTGCCATCCTAGCTTCTTTAGCTTTTGAATACTTTGAAATGTGTTGCCTCCTGATATCTTCATTTCTAATATGATTCTGCCGTCGATTACCATCCGTTCCGTAATTTTTCTCATAACTCTCACATCTTGATCAACTGTTTTATTTCTAACTCTGCTCTCATATCCGTAAGTTAAAATTACTTTTAACACTATCATATTATTATAATTATTATTTATACTGTATATAACTTTCACAAAGCCATGGTGACCTCTATAGAGTATCATATTCCTTTCCAACCATTCCTGAATTTTATCTTTAACCAACTTTTCCAATACATTAACCACCACTCCAGAGATACTAATTGGTCTGTAATTTGCTGCTTCTGTCTTGCAGCCACCTTTATGTAATGAGACCATCTTTCCTTTTTTCTCCCTTGAACTTTGCCACAGCTGAGACTTACATTATACAACTGCATAAGAGGCATTGCTAGTTCTCTTGCACATTCTTGTAACAAACAAGCCGACATACTGTCCGATCCCACTGCTGTATTCCCATTGATATTTTTCAATATGTTGAGTACCTCCAGTTCATGTACCTCATTTCTCATATAAGTAACTGCAAAGTCACCACCTGGATGATATATCCTTGCAAAATGATCACTTGGTAACTGAACTATTTTATCTGCTTCTGTCACTTTGCTACCATCAGCTCTGAGTAAAGTTATCTTTCCATTATCATTTTTTCTCTCATAGTGAAAAACTTTTGGATTTACTTGGCCTGCTTAGCTAATTTTCTCTCATAATCTGATTTAGTTTCCCTTAATTACCCTTCTTGCCTGCACTTTGTATTGCTCATGAGCGTGCTGATCATCTTTTTGTTTGTATTCCTTCCACAATGCTTTCTTTTTTTGCAGCTCCTGCCAGCTGCAAAAAAATAACTTATATTGTTACTCATCTACTTAATCCCTACTCAGTTTATTGTCCTGACCCTGGGGTATGCAGTCTGATACTGTTTCTCTCAAACAATTCTTAACCACTTCTCATGCACTAATAACATTGATTCCATGTAGCTTTTTTGCAATGGCACTATTTTAAATTGCCTCCTAAGTTTGTCATAATTGCCAATTTTGTAGTTCCATATAAACCCTTTCTTGACTGACAATTTCACATGTCGAGCAACCTCACTGGACAAGACTGCACGGTCACTTTCCTTGATTAGAGGTAGAGTTGCCACTGTACTTATATATATTTTGATGCTGTTACCAGATCTAATCCCAGATCTTTTCCATCATGTACCACTTCAGGTAGTTATGCATAAGTAACTGTTTAAATTCCATATCCATTTTGACATATGCTCTTTTCTTCTTCTAATTTATATCCCCATAGTTGAAGTCTTCCATGATAATTGCTCGGCTTCATTCATTATACCAATCTGCTGATGCATGGTATCCACATCTTTTTCTGGGCTCCAAGATCTGTAGAAACAACCAACAATATATTTTGTCCTATTGGTCTCTATCTCACACAGACATCCTCAAATGAACCATTTCCCTCAGATCTACAATTATCCTTAACTTCTGCTTTTGTTGAAGTTCTTCAGATATCATTAAGATATCATCACCTATTTCCTCTATTCAAAACCTGGGAACTTCACCCAACTCTTCACTCATTCCTGCACTTATACTCATCTAGTCCACAGGTAGCTATTTCTACACAGTCATTCCTGCACTTATGCTCATTTTTCCCAGGGGCGGCTAGATACATGTTTGATTGCTTCTCCCTTAATAATTCTAGTTTCCCTGATTTTGCACTTCCAATCTCTCACTGAACAACATTTTTGAAACATTTAACCCTTAAACTATTCAAGTACAGTCCACCAAGCTATACAGGTCTTTTCCTTCATCAGATTCACTTGATACATCCATTGATAAACTGCACAACATTCAATTTGCACCATCTTTTCATTGACTCATTAGCAATCATAGCCCTTCTTAATTCTGTCCGGTCATACCAAGGCAGCACACTCACAATCTTTACTTTCTTACTCTTCATTTTTGCTTTTTCCAACAACTCTTTCATATCCTCTCTTGTTGCATATTTCTCACTTTTTAAATAATTTATGACTGCCAAAACAATTTATGACTGGCAAAAGTGAACAATTAACTTGTTCACTTTTTCCTTCTGCTAGCTTTCAGCTTTGCTGTCATCCTTTATCTTCTCACCTGGGAAACGTGCTTTCATCACTTTCTCATTGAGTAAGGTTTCCTATTCACTCTTTCTTTCACTCTCCCTCCTTTTGAACCATACATCAATAATTTCTTCATTTCGCTTGAACTCATGTTTTATCCTGTGAAAGAATCAGTATAAGCATGCTATTTTGCTCTGCACTGGCACTTCATCCACATTATTACTTTCATTTATGTCCTTCAAACTCTCATTTGTATTATATATACTATCATTCTCAGCTTCTGCTACATTCTCCCCAACACTATCCCAGTCTTGCCTTACATCCTTAATATTCGTCACTTCATTCTTCTGCTCTTGACATGCCTCGCATTTCTTGCACTTGCTCATGAATCATTTCTGACACACACACACACACACACACACACACACACACACACACACACACACACACACACACACACACACACACACACACACACACACACACACACACACACAGGCTCTCTCTCTCTCTCTTTCTCTCTCTTCTCACTTTTTGTATCTCAAACCATTCACTCTCAGCAATGAATGCAAGCCTTGGATGCCATTTTTCTTGTATGCATCGGTGCTATAAAAATAGAATTCCTTTGAAACAACATTGCATAATACAGTCACGATTAAATAGCACACTTGACAACATAGTCAAAAATGAAGAAAATATACCACGAGTAATGTTTAGCAATGTCACCTATATTTACTAAAAATAAGGACTTATCTCACAACATGTAATTGACACAGCTTCTAAGGACGATGCTAGTGCACTTTGCTACGTATAAACTAACTAACTATATATATATGCACTGCTTAATGTACACCATAGTGCTTACCTTAATATGACATAGGACCTCCTTTCACAGTGATGACTGCTACAATCCTACGAGGCATACTTTCCACAAGCATATGATAGCAATCAATGTGAATTTTGGACCATTCTTTCTGTAAGCATGTAATGAGGTCCTGAACTGTTTTGGACAGATGTCCCTTTATCCAGTTGCTGTACTTCATCTTACAGACATTGAATAGTATTGAGATCAAGGCTCTGTGGAGGCCAGACAAGTGTGGTGACGTTCATGTCCACAAACCACGCAGTTACATCAGCAGCCTTATGACATGGTGCATTGTCTTGCTGAAAGAGACAATAGTCAGTTCTGTAGAAATGCCACAAAGTAGGAAGTATTGCATTGTCCAGAATGTTCAGATACCTCTCTGAGTTCATTGCTGTGCCACCACAAACAGAGGCCAAATCATTAAAACATGTTGGTTTGGGTAATATGGGGCTTGCATATTGCAGTCCTACCATGGAAACCCATGTTGTGAGTCTTGATTCTGAATGTTTTTTGCGCAGATTCATGTTTTAGTCAGTGCCCAGAACTCCACATTGATGTCAGTTGACGAATGGTAGTTTTTACATATTATCCTTTGTAGTACCCCCCCCCACTACCACCACCACCACCACTGTCATGGTCAGTGAGTGTGGTGGGTCATCCACTGAGATGGCACTTGCAGTTGACTCCCTGCACTTCCATCTCAGTATGATATCACTGATTAGTGACCTGGAATGGCCCAATCTGTTGCTGAATAGGCCTGCAAAAGAGCATCCTCTCACAATGCCTTTTTTAAACTTTGTCAGTTCCCTTCTTGTAGCCATTTCATTCAAAGACAGTTGCACTGACTTAGTAGAATCATATTCTTCCGATTTATACCAGCTACAACACATGACTTGTTTCATGGCACAATGCATCTTGGTCCGTTGCCTTCTTTCCAAACAGAGAGTGTGTGTGTGGGGGGGGGGGGGGCTTTGTTTAGCATTTTCACTAATTTCTAATTTTGACAGGAATGGAAAGGGAAGAGTGATGTTTTTAGCAAAATTATAAGGGCAAGGGAGAGGAGAGAAGGAAATGCAGTTAATAATAGCAAGGAGTTTATCTCCAAACAAAGTGGAGATGCAAATGGGAGGCAGTATGTTGAACAATAAAGGTGAGGAGGATAAAATATTTAGTTGGATGATGCTATAGTTTAGGGAATATAGAGGATGGTAAGAAGAAAATGTATAGGCAAATTTTCCCAGCAAATAAGAAAGGTGTGATCAATATGGTTAATTTCGGTATGGTAATATGGATTGTAACGAAGAGATAGCATCCAGCCGACAAAGAGAATGAATTTCTCTAGTTTTTTTGCAGACAAATAACTTGGGCCGCACATAAAAGAGGACATGCAAAGACCAAAAGTCTTGAATCAGATCATCTCATCAGAGGATACAGTTGTACATGTAGTGTTCAATTTCTCTGGTATTGATGGAGTAAGGGCTTTGATGGAGAAACGATATATGTGGAAATACATGACTGGTGATCATCTGACAATGTAGTTTGAAGATATACCATGGAATGAGGAGTTGGGGCAGAGAACAGATCATTGCTGTTGGAGTACTAATTAAAAACTATTTAATATATTCCAGAGGTCAAGCTAAATAAGATAAGGGGGTGTGTAATGAATGCATGAAGAGATTAAGGATGCATTCTTCAAGAAGGCAATGGCAAAGTGATAATAATTAGTAGCATGAGGAGGTAGGACAGGAAGGTGACTTGCTTGTTAAGATAGCAAAAGTACAGCATGAGTAGAAATTATCGCAAGGCTCAATAAACCTCGGAGTTTTGAGGTACATAGTCATAAGAAGAAAGAAAAGTTACTGATGATGATGTTGGTGAAAATGGCAGAATGGTAACTGCTGCAGAGAATATAGTCAGAATATTAATCAACTACACATCAAAGTATTTCATCCTCATGCATGTGACATCACACATAGATCCTCTGTATGGAAGGAATGGAGAAGAAGACAGATGGTGAGCAAGCAAAATGTATACAAAAATTAAATAAATTTTATGATAGCATGTGGTAGGACACTTGATGTATCACTGTGTTTTGAGCAGAATGAACTATTGAATTAATGGTAGCACTGACATGTACATTTTCTTGTATAATGAAACCTGTGGAGTATTCCATAACTGTAGAATAACACATATGCCTCAGTAAAAAAATAAATAAGATGAAAGACATAAGACGAAATATTTACATAATAGATTTATTTTTAGCGTGGAATATGTGTTATTTTATAGTTGAGAATTATACATATTTAACAAGTTTTGAAAGGTTGCATTGATTAAATGGGTTGCAAAGTTTAATAGTTGTAAGACTGGAGTTGTGGCTAAGGTATTGGAGAGGATAGTAAGGAATAAGATCCAGAATTTAGTTTAACACCAGCATTCTCATTCATGGTCAGCAGCTTTTTATTACAGAAAAATCATGTTTTATTAATTTGCTTATATATTACAGGGGGATTAATGTATTTGATGAGGGAAAAGACAAGTCAGTAATTAAATTGAAATAAATGGGGATTAGGTAATAGGTATTGGATAGGGCATTGGCTGTCTGACAGGTATCGGCAAGTTGTATATCGAGGAATAGTATTCTGCAAGAGAATAGCTATTATTGATGTTCCCAAGAGATAACATTACTAATATGTTAACTTGTATGTTAATGATACTGGGGAGGTTAAATGAGGGATATGCAGTTGTTTGCAGATGAAGCGGCTTTCCATGAGGATTCAACTATGTATGAGTGGGCAAGTGAGTCAAGTTCCAGTTCATTGATGTAAAGTGTACGGTTTTAAAACTGAAACAAAGATGGAATGTAGAATATAGAATTTGTGGAGTTATCTTGCAAGAGGTGGAGGAAATAGAGATCTTGAGGTGATGGGTCACTGATGTTTAGAATTAAGGTGGTTTTATAGTTACCTTGTATAAGGCCTTGATCAGGCTGCATATATTACATGGTGGACAGCGGTACACAGTGTGAGAAAGGTGGATGCTTCGAGAGGAGGTGAGAGCATGTGTGGAAAGGAATGGGATGACCTGGGATTAAGAGGAAACAGTTGGAATTTAAAAAGGTTTTAAAATCAATAAGCAGAAAGGCAAATTTCCACAGTCGAGCATGGAGAGATCACATCAAGTGAGTGGTATCAGTGGAACTAGTTGTAGATCCAGAAATGAGCTGTTCTGTTTGTATACAAATGCTAGGAGTATAAGAAACAAGGCAGATGAAATGGTTGCATTAATTGCATCTGTTCACCCAAAGATTGTTGGAATAAGTGAGACATGGTTGGAAGAGGATGACATCCTGCCAGGAATAGAGATGAAAGGGTTTGTTGTGTTTCATGAGGACAGAAGGGGTAAAAAGAGAGGCGGAGTACTATTGATAATAGAGAAAGAGTTATGCCCATACAAAGTAGAGATGCAAGAGGGAAATAGTGCCAGTGGTTTTGAGGCAGTTTGGTGTGAGATAGAGGTGAATGGAATCAAATACTTGGTGGGATGTTGTTATAGACCAGGTAATGTGGACGGTGGTGATAATGAAATGTATGCTCAAATTTGCCTAGCAAATAAGAAAAGGGTGATCATTATGGATGATTTTAATTATGGCAATATAGAGTGGAATGATAAGATAGCAACTGGAAGTAAAAAAATGAGTTTCTTGAGTTTTTGAGTGATAACTACCTCAGATAGTATGTAACAGAAGGCAAGCGAGGACTGAACGTCTTTTGGTCATCTCATCAGTGGATGTAATTATAAATGAGGTGTCAAATCATAAACCAATTGCTGAGAATGACCATGAGGTGATTACCTGGGTGGTTGCCAGCAGTGTGAGGACCTCTGTGAGAAAAGGGTATGATTATGAAGAGCTCAGAAGACAGCTTGCAGGTGTAGCATGGAATGAAGAATTAGCTGGTAAAGAGGGGATTTTCAAAAACTCTCTAGTAGATGCAATGTCTAAGTGTATAACCAAGGGTGAGAAGGTTAAATAAGGTAGGTGTGAGATGGATGAATAAAGATATTAAGCAATTGATACATAGAAAAAGGGCATTGTGGAGGCAGCATAAGAGAATTGGAAATAGCCAATTCCATGAAATCTACAAAGACCAGGCAAGAAAGGTAACTTGGTTGGTGATGGAAACTAGAGAGAGGTATGAACAGCAGTTAACTAATGAAGCCAAAAAGAATCCTAAGGAGTTCTTTCGATATGCAGCCAGCAAAAGAAAGAATGATTATGGAAGGATAACATTGATAGGAGAAAATGGTATAAAGACAGCTGTTGCAGATGTGTGGTGGAGATACTTAATGAGAAGTTCATAAAGGTCTTTCAATCTTGTGAATGTGACTTCAAAGATTGAGAGCAGTAGATGATGGGGAGGAGAGACTGACTGTAAGTGAGCAAGAGGTGTATGGGCAGTTGAGTAAACTAGATGTTAATAAGGCTGTGGAACTTGATAATATATCACCACGTATTCTGAAGGAATGTGACAGGGAGTTGGCACCTGTCGACATATTTTTTTAATAAGAGTCTTGCACTCAGTCAAGTCCCTAAGGAGGGCAAGATTGTGCCCTTTGATAAAAGAGGTGATCGAACTCAAGCATCAAACTATAGCCCTATCTGTGTGTCAGGTGTTGTGGTTAAGTTGGTGGAAAAGCTTGTGAAAACTATGATCCAGAGTTGGGTTCATAACAGTGGTATTATCTTTGATGAACAGCATGGATTTGCTAAAGGGAGGTCATGTTTTAGTAATCTACTTACTTATTACAATAAAGTGACTGCTTCCTTGGACAGAGGAGAAGTATACACAGTAATATACTTAGATTTCGCAAAAGCTTTTGATAGAGTACCTCATGATAAATTGATAGTCAAACTAGAGCAGATGGGGTTGGATATTAGATTAGCGCATTGGAACTGGCTATCTGATAGGTATCAACAAGTTGTGTATGGGGGAACGATATCCAGGAAAAGGAAAGTCACTAGTGGAGTGCCTCGGGCATCTGTTTTAGGGCCATTACTGTTTAACTTGTATAGTAATGATATAGGTTAAGATTTCGATGGAGATATTCAGTTGTTTGGAGATGATGCAAAGTTGGGACGAACCATGAAGTGTAGTGAAGATGTTGTTGCCTTACAAGAAGACTTGAATAAATTGAGTGATTGGGCACGGAAATGGGGATGTGAGTTCAATGTTGCAAAATATAAGGTTTTAAAATTTGGAAAACAAAGATGGGATACAGAATTTATGTTTGGTGAGGATATATTGTTGTTGGAGGTGGAAGAAATAAGAGATCTGGGGGTGATAGTGGATAAGGATCTAAAATTTAGAGGACACATCGCCCAAATTGTGAAGACAACACAAAGGCTTCTGGAAATGATGGGGAGGACACTGATGTGTAGAAGTAGGGAGATTCTTGTTCCGTTGTATAAGGCTTTGATTAGCCCACACATGGACTATTTTGCCATTTGGTCACCTGGTTTTCAGAAGGATGAAGAGATGTTGGAATGGGTCCAGAGGCGATTGACTAAGGTAGTTTCTGACCTCTGTCAGAAATGTTGGCCAAAGCCCAACATATATATAAACGAGCGAGTTTAGCACTATTACAGGTACAGTTGTACGCTACTCGCTGAGAACTTTCAGAATATTTTGAACCCGGAGCTATGAGATATCCTGGATAGCATCTCTGACTCTGCAGCCAACAAAGAATTTGCCAAAGTTAAAAACCGGCACCAGAAGAAATTTGAAATCCTTCAGCAAGCAATGCAGTGCTATGCAGCGGCCGCAATTACATCAAGATGGCATCGTATTGAAATTATCATCGGTAACCTTAACCAAAGAAGCCACGAGTGCATTAAGTTGTGGGCACAATTTTGCCATTACTCCTAAAGAAGTTCCAAAAGCTAAAATAATGGCTTCCCTTGAATGTGGGATATACCACCGGCCTCCAGCAATAGCCAATAATATTTGGGAAAGGCTTATGTGTTCGTCACACATGTTGAATTGAATTTTCACGGTATTGATGCAAACACAGATTGATAAGAAAATAATTATTTATTAACTTAAAAGCTAGTATTTCGTTGGTATTATATTCAGCATCTTCAGAGCACACAAACAAAGTTTGTTACTATAGCGAGACAACCACAATCCAATGTAACAGTGGGACTCGTGTAAGTAATTGCAGCGTGCAACACAAGACTAAAGTCCCAATTAGGCACCAACTAAGTTTAAAAAAAAAAAAAAAGCATTGATTTGGTCTTAGGATGACTGTCTCCCAAATCTTTGGTAGATTTATACAGCCATATATTTTTTGTGTTCACTGAGGCGGATGTCCACATTTCTTCCTCTCTGTCCATAGTAAGCTCAATGGCATGAACAGGGCATTTCATAGACTTCTGGATGTGATAAAGTAGTGAATCTGGGCAAGTGAGTCAATTTCCAGTTCATTGATGTAAAGTGTAAGGTTTTAAAATTGAAGCAAAGATGGAATGCAGAGTATGGAATTTTTGGAGTTATCTTGCAAGTGGTTTTTTTTTTTTTTTTTTTTTTTTATCTTAGATGGCTCCTAATTAGGACTTTAGTCTTGTATTGAATGTTGCAATTACTTATACTAGTCCCACTGTTACACCAGATTGTGGTTTGTCTTGCTATTGTAACAAACTTTGTTTGTGTGCTCTGAAGATGCTGGATATAATACCAGCGAAATATTATCTTCTAAGTTAATAAATAGTTATTTTCTTATCAATCTGTGTTCACATCAGTACCATGAAAATCCAATTCAACAATATATTTGAAAGTGTCCAGAGACTGTTCAGTTATCAGGTGTTGTGGTTATGTTGTTTGGAGAACCAGGAACCAGAATTAGGTTGACAACAATGGTATTATCTTTGATGGACAGCATGGATTTGCTAAAGGGAGGTCAAGTTTTAGTAATCTACTTCTTTATTACAATAAGGTGACAGCGTCCTTGGAGAGAGATATATAGTAGTGTAGTATACATAGGTAGTCAAACTAGAGCTGATAGGGTTGGATATTAGATTAGTGAATTGGATTGCAGACTGGCTATCTGATAGGTATCAGCAAGTTGTGTATGGTGGAGCAATATCCCTGAAGAGGAAAGTCACTAGTGGTGTGACTCAGGGGTCTGTTTTATGGCAATTGCTGTTTACCTGTATGTTAATGTTATTGACAAAGATTTGGATGGGGATATTCAGTTGTTTGCAGATGATGCAAAGTTGGGATGAACCATGAAGAAGATAATGTGGCCTGACAAGAAGACTTGAATAGGGCACGGAAATGGGGGATGCGAGTTCAGTGTTGCAGAATATAAGGTTTTCAAGTTTGGGAAACATACAGTACATGGGATGTAGAATTTATGCTTGGTGGGGATATATTGTTGGACATAGAGAAAATAAGAGATCTTGGGGTGATAGTGGATAAGGATCTGAAATTTAGGGTGTGCATTGCCAAAATTGTGAAGAGAACACAAAGAATTCTGGGAATGATGCAGGAGTCACTGACATGTAGAAATAAGGAGATTCTTGTTCCATTGTATAAGGCTCTGATTAGGCCACACATGAACTACTGTGCACAGATTTGGTCACCTGGTTTTCAAAAGGACAAAGAGATGTTGGAAAGGGTCCAGAGGCAACTGATTTAGGTAGTGTCTGATCTCTGGAATGTCGAATATGAGGAAAGGTTGAGAAGATGCAATTTACAGAGTCTAGTGGATAGGAGGAAGAGGGAGGGATGATATGACAGAGACCTACAAGTTAGTAAGGAGTTGTTATGGGTCAATGTTGAAGAGGTTTTACTGAAAAAGTGGGAGATCAGAGAGAACTAGAGGTCATTCCTGGAAGCTGTATGAGGAGGCTGTGAGCAGTAGAGTGAGATGCAGGTTTTTTTTACATGCAGAGGAATGATTGGAATGCATTGCCTGAAAGGTTGGTGTCTGCATAGAATTTGAATGTGTTTAAGGTGCAATATGATTAGCTGCATATATGACAAAAGGACCTCCTAGATGAGTCTTTGACTCCATGGCGTCTTGAGATAATAATATTAATAATGCCTTGGATAACTTACACAGAATCAGATCAACGAAAACCACCATGAACCAACAAATAGTAAATCGAAAGACTTTTTTAGAATTCCTATTAGACTTGAAAACCAGCCTAATCTTAATAAATGTGGTTGCATTCGACTTCACATAACTGGGAAGCGTTAATATTCTTAGGCCTCCTGCCCAACATCTAAGGCTAGCCAACAGCCATGGAGGGTGCCCCTCAATAAGACTTTAGTCTTTATTTATTCTAACTCATTTCTTCCACTTATTGTTTTTTGTGTGTTATTACATTTTTAACATTGCATTCCTGAAGTTGTCTCTTGGAGACTGAGATGAAATATTGAATTAGATTAAACTTGTTTAATTATTTCTCTTTGTTCTGTAATTTATGACATTAAAGTGCAACATGAATGTAAACCAGCACCTAAGCCTAAATACTCATATACATCACAACTTGCACTCCCTTTTCCTCATATAGCGCTACCAGCATACGGTTCATGATTCTGGCTTGGCTCATCATTGTTATACCTCGTCAACATGCTGACAACCCATTATTATACTTGGGAAAATATAATTATTAATAATTATGTGATACCTCCAAGGAGTTTAAAGACTCATCGAGGAAGGGCACACCTACTCTACAACTCTCCATCTCCACCAGTCCACCAACTACAGCGAACCGCAACTGCTATCATCTACACCAATACCATCTACCCGCCACCACCACCACCACCACCACTAGTATTTTCACAGACAATCACAAACATCCATGCCCATGGCGGTATTTGAACCCTCAACCTTTTGGCTGGAGAGCAGATATGCTATGCACTTGGCCAACCAGGCCATCTTCCTTCTGAAATTCAAGCATGCATACTGTAATAGCAACATAAGCGGTATGATTAATTAAAAAAAAAAAACAGTCAGTGAAATAGTAAAGTAAATGAATATGTCAGTTAACACACTGTTTCTACATCAGTCAAACTCTGTTTTCTTAGTATTTGGTATATTTTTTTACATATGAGATTTTTTTATGAAATTAGTTATAAAGAATTGCAAAATTCTTTGAGTATTGCCTTATATTTTGTATCAAAATATCACTGGTATTGCTGAATATTTTGTGTATTATTACCAGTTGAGTTCAGTATCTTCCAAGCAACATTTCTTTTTATTAAATAATCTGGGGGGATGGGATTGTCTGTGATATAATATGACTGGACTAAAAAGTTAACTCATAGTTTTAAGTTCTAAAAAAAGATGATGATTATTGTTTTATCCAGAAGCCTTCCCTCCCTACTCCCTAACCAGTCCAAATCATTCCAGAATTCTTCACTTTGCATAGGCATTGTAACTGTGTTTAAATGACTCCCATTCATGAAAGGTTATAAACCTTTTATGAATGGGAGTCATTTAAACACAGTTACAAATGCCTATGCAAAGTGCATTAAAAACCATTAGTGGGTTATGATTTTTCTGGTTTTTATTTTTATTATTTTATATTTTTCATTTATTTTTTACATAATTTTTACATAATGTATCTATAGAAGGGTTTTATCCAGAAACCCTTCTATAGATACATTGAACTTTTCAAGCCACTTCAGGTAGCAGTAAGCAATGTGATGATTACGCCAGAGAATGAAAGTTATCTTTCACTTGGACATTTGAATAAATTCATGCCTGCAATGGGATTTGAATGTAATTATTAATGCTAAGGTAAGTCATAGACATGATGAACATACTGTGAATATATATTGGTGCTAGTGTCATGATGAGAAGTAGTGGTCTATTTGACTGCCATTATGGAAAGTGTTTTCTTTCCTAAATTATATTGTGTAGAATTGTGTAATAGTGCTTTTGTGTGATAACCAGACTGGATATAATTATTGTATTGTATTGTATTGTGGATTTGTGGTTTTAAATGTGTTTGCTTTGGTTGTTATCTTGATTAACACAGAAGTGTTAGTTAATGTTATAAAAATGGCAATAGCGGCAACAAAGAAGCGTATGCTAGCAGCACGGAAGGTCTTGACTTGTAGATAGAGTTTATTATTAGACTTTTCGCAGTGGATAAGATGCAACAACTATTTTGTTTTATGTGTCCAAAAACATTAAAGATTTATGGAGTATTAGATTAAATGGTTAAAAAAACATATTATAGTATGTGAGAAATACAATGAAAGGCTAGGACATTCCAGAAATGAGAACGGTGTTACCAGGAATAATCATAAAATGGGCAGAAGTGCTTGTGATGGTAATAATACAAGTGACATGGAAGAGCTTAGGCAAGAATTAATGAAAATGAGGCGTCAGGTTGTGTGTATATAGGAGGAAATTTAACATTCAAAGAAGAGCATAACTTATGTAAATGACAAGGAAGTTAATAAGAAGGAGCAAGTATTTAAGGATAATAAGGTTGTTGAAAGTTTATTTTTCACTTGGTTAGACTATAATAAATTTAGTTTAATCCTTGGTGAGCAAACTTTGTTTGCTCACCAAGGGTGAGCAAACAAAGTTTGCACCTGAAAATATCTTCAGGACTGGGGGTAAGGTAGTACAACACCGGGCAACTCGTAGCAAAGGTGGACCAAGCTAACATCACTCCTATCTCAGTATCTCCCATAATGCAAAACACATCTCCTTGCAGATATGTATAATGTTATGCATTAAGGGAAGGGCCAATACCAGACTAGTTTCGACCTTTATTGAGGTCTCTTCAGTGGGAGCCAGGCCCAGAAGTGGAGATACCAGGCAGAAGCAATGGCGAGGTCCTGAAGATATTTTCAAGCGCAAACTTTGTTTGCTCACACTTGGATAAAGGATTAAACTAAATTTATTATATGATAATAAGGTTGCTTGAAAGATGACTCAATCATTAAAGGTGTGGTAAAAAATAAAGTGCACAAGACATGTTTTACAAGTGGTACAAAAAAATGGTTTGCATAAAAGGAAGGAACACGCATCAGAATTAGTGGTAGAGGTGGGCACAAATGATTGAATCAAAGAATATGGAAAGGGATTTAAAAAGTTTGCTGTAGGAAGTGAAGGATAATAGTGTTATGTGTCATTGGGAAAGCAGTTAGTTTCTTGACTAGATATGACAGTAGTGAGCTGAGAAGGAAAGCAATGATACTGAATAACAAGATGACTGAATTGCATTAGCAGAGTGTTCAATTTCTGATTGTATGGAATGAATTCGAAGGGAAGTTAGAATGATTCAAAGCTGATGGAATGCATTTAAGTGAGTTTGGTGTTAGTCATTTGGAGAGATTGTTGTTTACTAAGAGTACGCAGGATTCATATGAAATCAGTACTACTAAGAGTCAGAGAGAGAGAGAGAGGTTGAGAAGCAGGTTGTTAAAGGACTGGAAGAGGATGGATACAAAGGTGAGGAAGTGATTATAATAGAGCAAAGTGATGCAGTGCAAATAGGTGGGGATGATTCCATTATCCTTTCTTTTAGTGTTGCATGGTGATCAGTATTCATTTTAGAAATTATGGACTTGACAACCGCGTTATAAATAACTATTTTAATTTCCGGACGTTTCGACCTTCATATTAAGGTCATCATCACAAGCTGAGTTATATTTCACACAGTAAGCTAAAGAAACAATGATTTGATCATCAGTTATTCTACTGGCATGACCTCTAGTGAAAAAAAAAATACAGATAAAATTACAAATTAATTAATTATTTAGAAACTACATCAAAGCTAAATTCTATTTAAGATAACATGAGAGAAACATTCTTTTTTATAGATAGTTTTCTTACAGTAACAATGATGTCCTATTTTTGATATTACAATTGTTATATAGGATTTAGGATTGTAGATTATCTACAGTCTTGTTTATGGTTAACTCTTAGGGAGACAGGTTCTGTGGGTAGAATATGTGCCTTTCATATGCTTGGTATTTTTAGATCATCATCATTGTTCAGATTGGGGTGGTTGATAAGAATCTCACAGCTTCCTTAAATTTGCATTCATACCATGTTTTGGCATGATGTAAACAACTGGTGCTTTTCCAGTCAATTCTATGTAAATTTCGGGGCATGACAGAAAGGCCACCTTCACCATAGTTATTATATTTAATGTGTCGTTTATATTCCTTTTGTCTGATAGGAATTGTGCATCCTGTTTCCCTTATATATGGCAGATTACAGATGCAATAAAAATGGTATACTCCAGGGTAGGCCAGCGGAGGGAGCGGGTCTTTGATTGAGTTGAGTAAGCTTTTTTATTTTGCAGGAGGTTTAAAGGTGGCTTTGAGATTGTATTTCTGTAGTATTCTGTTTATTTTATATGATGTCCCTTTAATGTAAGGAATGGTTATAGTTTTATTGTAGTCTGGTTTATCTTTGTTTTTTATTGAGATCTTGTAGAGAAATTTGTTAATAGTGTTTTGGCTGTAACCATTTTTTAGAAAAGTATTGCTGATAACTTTAAATTCATCTTTCAGCACTTGTTCAATGGAGCAGATCTTCAAAGCCCTGTTTTTTAGAGTATTAACAACACCTAGTTTTTGTGTTGGGTGGTGGTAAAAGTGTGTGTATATATTAGCCAGTATGTGTCGTTTCTGGTAAACAGTGAAGGAAAGACTGCCAGAAGGAAGACTTGTGACAAGTGTATCTAGAAACAGAAGTGTGTTCTGTTTTTCAATCTTAATTGTGAACTGTATACGTTTGTGTTGTTTGTTCACATACAGTTCACAGTTGAAATTGAAATGCAGTTGTGATCAAAACGTTTGAAAAAATTGGTTAGAAATAGAATACAGGATTTGTGAATTGCAGGTCTTGTTTTAGAAATCTACTTATGTATGATAAGGTGACGAGAATATCACTGTGTATGATTAGAATCATACACAGTGATATTCTTGGACTTTGCAAAAGCATTTGATGTATTATTATTATTATTACTTCACACCTCCAGGGAGTCCAAAGGCTCATCGAGGGAGGAATCATCTACAACTCTGTCTCCACCACTCAATCCACCAACTGACCTCAACTACACGAACGCCATCCACCGTCGACCACCACCACTAGTATTTCCACAGACAATCACAAACATCCATTCCCAACGTGGGATTACCACTGATAAGTTGATGTACAAGCTGTAGAGGATAGCAATAGATGGTATATTGCTTAGATGGATCAGAGATTGGCTCTCTGAACGATACCAGCAAGTTGCGTATGGAACTGTGTCTCAGAAAAAGCCCACGTGGTGTGTGCCTCAGGGTTCTGTTCTTGGGACCCTACTGTTTAACTCGTTTGTTAATGATATTTCATGTGGATTGCCTAGGAGATCTTCAAATGTTTGCCAATGATGCAAAGTTAAGTAGAATTATCAGGAGTAGTTGCTGATGTTAATTCCCTACAGAAAGATTTGAACAGACTTTTAGGTTGGACAAATGAGTTGGGGTAAAGTTTTAATGTTAATAAATGCAAGGTGTTACACTTTGGGATACATAGATATAAGGCTGCATACTGTATTGGTGGAGCTGTACTTCAGGAAGTGGAAGAGATTAGAGATCTTTAGTAATGGTGGACAGTGGATTGAAGTTCTGAGGGCAGAATCACACATGTTGCAAGGACTGTATATTGTATAGCTGCTATGATAAAAAGTACATTGACATGTAGGGATAAGGAGGTGTGTGGTGCCTCTATATAAGGCATTGGTCAAATAACATATGGAGTATTGTGCTCAGATTTGGTCTCCTAGTTTTCATTGTGAGGTGGAAACACTATAGAGGGATCCAAAGACGAATAACCAAAGTGATATCAGGACTCTGGAGTGTTGGTTATTATTATTATTACATAACACTTCCAGGGAGTCGAGAGACTTATCGAGGGAGGGCACCTACTCTACAACTCTCATCTCCACCACTCCACTGGCCGCAACTACCTTCAGCATCTACACCAACGCCATCTACTGCCGACCACCACCACTATTTTCACAGACAATCAAAAACATCCATGCCCAGAGCGGGATTCGAACTCACAGCCTTTTTGGGTGGAGAGTGGATACGCTATCCACTTGGCCAACCAGGCTGGCAGTGGAGAGCATTTCAGGGAATGTGGATTACAGAAGTTGGTGGGTAGAGGAAAAGAGGCAATGTGATAGAGACCTTCAAGTTAGTTTATGAATTCTATCAGATTAATACGGAAGAAATTATAAAAAGAATGGATGTTAAGATGGAAAGAACAAGAGGCCATCCTTGGAAGTTGTATAAAGATGTGGTGAAGAGGAATGTGAGGAGTAGATTTTTTACGTGGAGAGTTGTGAGTGGAATGAATTGCCTGAGTGCATTGTGAGTGTAGGTAGTGTAGTGGTCTTGCACTGGGTGATGAAATTCATCTCCCACCTAAAGGCAGTCACAAATATCCATGCTCATGATGCAATTCGAACCCTAGCCTGTTAGGGAGTGGGCATATTAAGCATTTTCCAAGTTAGGTTTCTTGTAAGATTTAAGAAAAAAAGAATGCAATCAGTATAATGCAATCAGCTGCTCACTGCTTTTACATGTTTTTATGTAAGCTGCATTTCTGTCATGATTTCACTGTGAACTTTTTCTAGAATATTGATTTATATTACAACGGACAGTGTTAATTTTTGTTTACAGATTTTGTTGTT
Organism: Typopeltis vanoorti; assembly: GCF_054136105.1. Taxonomy (NCBI): domain Eukaryota; kingdom Metazoa; phylum Arthropoda; class Arachnida; order Uropygi; family Thelyphonidae; genus Typopeltis; species Typopeltis vanoorti. Next base: position 147,995,863 of record NC_143556.1, read on the forward strand.
TCTTATTATTCATCATATATGTTATATTTAATTTTTACGTGCTATGTTGTTAACTGTTGCAAACCATCTTACATTCTCTAAATGAGACTGAAGATATGGACTTCACAAGTGTTATGTGATTTTTCTTAAGTTCTTGTGTTTTTTGAACTTCATTGACTTTTGAATACCCTATCCTAAACTCTAATCTTGCAGTTACTGGGTACCATAAGAATTTTAATAAAATTTTCAATATTTATACTTGATGTCTTGATTATTTGCACTAATATGCATTTTTAAACAGCTCTAACATGGCTGAGAGGGACTATTGAAGTTCATGATGAAATGGATGAGATGAGAGCAGAGTATGAATCTATGAAGTTAGTTCCTAAGGTTAGTAGATATTTTTGCAGGCCTTTCTACTCTGCTTTAGTTTTTATTAGATTAATACCTTGATTAATTGTTAATTATGATTTTAATTTTGAAATAGCAGCATTAATTTTAAACCATAACTAAATTAGGAAAAATACATAAGATTTAGTTTAGGAAGTGAATGGAGAGAGTAAGAAATTTGGGAGACATTTGGTGAAAGCAAAACAGGAGTAGAATAAGAGAAAAGGAGTAGAAGAGAGAGAATTGAAAAGATAGAGAAGAATGAAGCTGTGAGTAGTGTGATGTATGGAGTTTCAATGACTCAGAGTGTGTGCAGAGTAAATTGTTAGAGGAGTAGTTTCCTTGAAGAACATCAGAGTGTCTGAATGTAACTGCAGCAATGAAGCGAGGCGAAAATGTGATGAGATGATAGTAATGGTTAGTATATATATCAGCATTTTTCAACCTTTCTAAGTCCAAGGACCAGTAAAATGCTGAAAACAATTCTACTGACCACTAAGTTACAGAGGCGTAGCTGGGGGGGGGGGGGGAGAGATTTGCCCCAGGCAGCACTTTTTTGGCGTTTAAGAAATCTTGCCTTACTGTCTATAAAACAGTAACTGAGTGATGAAATAGACTTCGACAATGTCATCGACGATTTTGCGAACAGAAAAGCAAGAAAAATAACATTTTAGAATGTTGGAATTAAAGTTTTACTTCAAAAATAAACATAGTGTTTTTAATTTATTTCCCTATACGTCATTTTGACTTTTCGTAAATTTTTTAAAAATCTAAGTAGGAATTACCAACATTTTGGAAAAGCTGTGCCATTTATAACATAATAAATCTAAAAGCATGTTTTGAATACATATGGAAACATAATTAATTAAATTGGAAGTAAACAATTAAAAAGTGTATCATCATTGAACAAAGTTTTAATTTTTATTAAACAAATAAATAATATGATCTAATTATGTTACTACTTACTTTTAATGAGATGGTTGAGCTTCTCGGCCCTTGCAGAGTTGTTGGATATCTGGCTCAATATTGGTCAAATTCAGTTGAAGATCAGTGCACACACACACACAAAGACGATTTCTGTATTTTGTTTTTATTTGAAGGAGCGATGAAAATCCTTTCTCACAAAGATAGGTTGTAGAGAACTGCATGACTATTTTCAATGCTTCTTCAGATAATTCACTTCTCACTGAAGGCGAGATCCAAAATCGAGCCAAACCAAGATCACGGAATTGCATTTTAAGTCCACTGTCACATGAAAGCTCAATTAACTTTCTTTTTTCGATAACGAAAGGTCGTTCTCATGACTGCAAGCCTGAAATGGATCGCGAACCCACAGAAATTTCTTATAAAAGTTATTTGGAAAATATGTTTCAAAATTCCTTTTCAGATTTTTGAGGTGGTCACAAACCCTGTCCAGAAACTCAGAATTTACAAAAATATCATTTTCCACTAAAAAGGATTCCAATGTTGGAAAAGGTGAAAATTGTCCGTCTTTTACATAATTAATCCATAAAACTAGTTTTTTCTCGAATGCCTTTATTTTGTCATAGGCATCAAGAACAGTAAAAAAAATTCCCTGAAGGGAGAGATTTAGTTCATTTAATTTCGAAAAAATGTCTGAAAGATAGGACAGTGTTGATAACCATGCTTCGTCAACAAGGAGTGATGCAAAATCAGAAATACATTCATTTACAAATAATAAAACTTCGTCCCTTAATTGAAATAACCTTGTTAGTACTTTGCACCTGGAAAGCCAGCGAATTTCAGAATGAAGCAAAAGTTGTATATATTCACTGCCCATTAATGATATGGCAGGTGTACAGGTTATTTTCAGTACTCTTCATCGCAGAATACTGAAAATAACCCGTTATTTAACAGTCGAGCTTTAATCAAATTAACTAGCTTCACAGCGTTATATAGCACAGTTTTAAATTCTGGTGGCATTCCTTTGGAGGCTAACGCTTCCCTATGTATGAAACAATGTACCCAATTCATATTTAGAGCTACTTCCTTTACCATAGAAACAACCCCCACTATGCCTGCCTGTAAAGGCGCAAGTTCCATCCGAACAGAAGCCTATACATTTTTCCCACTGGATCCCTTTGTGTATTATGTAATTATTGAGAGTGTGAAATATTTCTTCTCCAGTTGTTCGGGATGGCAAAGTTCTACAAAACAGAATATCATCATGAATGTTGTTATCATGTGCATATATTAACTGCACATCACTTGTAACATTGGGGTGGCGCTAGTGTCCTTGGTAAATGTGGCGGTCGAGTTTAGCTAGTCTAGAAAACGTGTTTTTAAAGTTAAATATAGTGTGGCTTTTTGTCACAAATTGTGCTAAAATTGTGCATCGGTTAGAAACAAGTGTCCTTCAGTGGTATTATTGTTTAGAACTGTGGTGTATATATTGTGTTTTCACTGCCGTTTGTATCACTATATCAACGTGTAAAGATGGCGTCCAACAAGAAATGTACGTCAGCGGTGCGCAGGACTTCTACTACTACACGAAAGGCTGGCTCAGCGTTAGATTTTTCGCAATGGATGCGTTGCGGAAACTGCTACATGTATGCACCGAAAAATGTGAAGGATCTGTGGTCGGTCTGGCAAAATGAAAAGAAAGAAAATGTCGACGTATGTGAGAAGTGTCGGGATAGGCTGGAGCGTTTAGGAATGGAAGCTGACATCGGGACCGTAGCGGAAGAACTTCGGCGGGAGTTTATGAAAATGAAAAATGACCTTCATCTTCTTCATGAGGAAGTGGAAGTGATCGGTAAGGAGATACTGGAAGTTAAAGCTGAGTTTAATGTGTTAAACAGAGAAATTAGGACTATAGAGATTACTTTAGCTGAAGTAACTAGAACAGGATTACATATGGGTGAGTCTTTGGTGAATGATTCAGTAATAAATAGTATGGGAGTGATTGGGAGTCAACATAATAAAACCACAAGTAGCCAAGAAGAAATGAGATGTAGTGAGAGTGGGGGGGTAAGTAATAGAGAGTTGAGTAATGAAGCTGGGAGAGTCGTGCTGAATAGTGTAGAGAATGAGTCCATGAGTGTGAACTTGAATGAAGTTAATAGTGGTAAAATATATGGTGATTCTATGATTAAGGGTATGGAGAGTGGTATGCATGAGGAGTGCTTGGCTGATGGTACAATAGAAAGAGTGGCTTTAGCAATAAAGAGAGGGCATGAAACAGACAAGATGATAGTTATGGTGGGTACGAATGACCTGAGAGGTAGTATAAATCGGGTAGGAAAAGATTTAAGAACATTATTAGATATTGTGAAGAGGAAAAGTGTCAATGGGAGAATAGTGTGTGTGCTGCCTCGTTTTGACAATTACGAGTTAAGTAGACGAGCAATGATAATGAATGATATGATTGCAAGAATGTGCAGAAAAAGAGGTCTGGAGTTTGTTGATGTTTGGAGTGTGTTTGAAGGAAAAAGGCAGTTGTATGCTAGAGATGGACTGCATCTTAACATGGAAGGACATAAGAGATTGAAGAAGTTATTGTTTTCTGAACAGGTTGAAGTTATTGGGCAGGGAAACTAATATTGAAAAGGTTGAGTGTAAGAGAGAGAAACTTTAGCACTGATTGTGTATTTATTGATCCTTATAGGCAGAATAAATTGCAGAAGAGAGGGGAAAAAAATCGGCATAGGACTACGGTAGTTAGTGACTTATATATCAGTTATAAAGCCGGTACAAGATCTAGAGGGAATCTGCAATTTTTGTATACCGATGCTAGAAGCATTAGAAATAAGAGAGAAGAATTTTTGGCATTAGTCAGTGAAATCTCACCAAAAGTTGTAGGCATTAGTGAAACTTGGCTGTCAGCAGAAGATGTGGTCACTGGAATTGAATGTGATGGGTACAGTATTTTCAGGGAGGATAGAGAAGATAGAACAGGAGGAGGAGTACTGTTGATGATAGCTGATGTGTTGCAGCCAAAGAAAGTAGTATATCATGATGATAGACATGTGAATGAGAGTTCATTTGAGGCAGTCTGGTGCGAAATAGTGACCAACGCAACCAAATATACAGTTGGATGCTGCTATAGGCCAGGGAGTACAGGGGGAGATATTGAATTCATGCATCAGCAACTTAGTGCAATGAGTGAAGGCTTAGTGATTATTATGGGGGATTTTAATTATGGTGATATCAATTGGAAGGAGGAAATATCACGTAGCAAAAAGGAAATGGAGTTCATACATCTGCTACGAGATAATTACTTGAAACAGCATGTAACTGAAGGGACACGTGGTGTGAGAGTGTTGGACCTGGTTATTGCTTCAGAGGTTATATGCATAAGTAAGGTGACCTCGTTACCTCCAGTTGGTGAAAGCGATCATGTGGTATTGACTTGGGAGGTTGCAAAATCTGTGGATTTTTCTATTAAGAAGGGGTATGTACCAAACTACAGGTTAGGCAATTATAACAAGCTTCGGAGTGAGCTTGCAGCCATCCCATGGCAGAACATATTGCAAAGGAAAGATGTTAGCAGTGCTTGGGATAAAATCAGCGGGTATCTGAGGAAAGCAATATCAGATTGTGTCCCCATGGTCAGGAGGTCAAACAAGGCAGGCATTAGATGGATGAGCAGTAGTATCAAGCTTGAACTACAAAAAAAGAAAATGTTATGGAGAATTTACAAGGAGAAGGGCGATCAGGCACCCATGAGCAGTACAAGGCTCAAGCTAGGAAGGTTACCAGCATAGTAAGAAAAGCTAAATCAGATTATGAGAAGACCTTAGCCAAAGAGATCAAGGGTAATCCCAAAGAGTTCTTCCGCTATGTGGCAAGTAAGAGGAAGAATGACTTCGGAAGGATAACCTTAGTGGGTGCTGATGGTATTGAGGTGACAAAATCAGATGTAATAGTCGAGTTACTGAGTGATCACTTCTCAAAAGTCTATCACCCAAGTGAGGATATCTCTATACCTATAGCAATACCTAATGTGAGAATTGAAGCTAAAGAATCAGAGGTATTAAATATATTGCGAAACTTAAATGCAAACACTGCGGTAGGCTTAGATGGAATATCAGCTCGGGTGTTGCGTGAATGTGCAAATGAATTGTCAACCCCTCTTACCTGGATATTTAATTTAAGTTTGAACTCTGGTATGGTCCCTAGGGAGTGGAAGTTAGGCAAAGTGGTTCCTTTGCATAAGGGTGGCTCTAAAACTGCAGTATTGAATTACAGACCAATCACCATCTCAGGAGTAGTGGTAAAAGTATTGGAAAAGTTGGTTAAAGACAAAATTCAAGAATGGGTGGATCAGGATATGATACTCTATAGAGGCCAACATGGTTTTGTTAAAGGTAGATCCTGCCTTAGCAATCTATTAACTATCCATAATAGAATAACATCAGAGTTGGACAAAGGAACTGGCTACACAGTGGTACTTCTGGATTTTGCTAAGGCTTTTGACAGGATACCCCATAGAACACTGTTACGCAAATTGGAGCAGATGGGAATGGATATTAAATTGGTGATATGGATAGGAGAATGGCTCAGGGAGAGATACCATAAGGTGGTGTATGGAGGAGCCGAGTCCAGAATGAGGCAGGTGATCAGTGGTGTGCCTCAGGGCTCTGTGCTTGGGCCAATGTTGTTTAATTTGTATATAAATGATATAGGAAACGGCTTAAAGGGAGATATTCAGTTGTTTGCTGATGATGCAAAGTTGTGTAGTGCAATAAAAAATCAAGCTGATGTTGAAAGTTTGCAGGAGGATTTAAATAAGCTGGTAAAATGGGCAAAAGAAAATGGATGTCAGTTCAATGTGGAAAAGTGTAAAGTCTTGCATTTTGGGATTAAAAGATTACGAGCTGTGTACTACATAGATGGAAAGGTACTCCAAGAGATTGACGAGGCTAGGGACTTAGGGGTATTGGTAGATAAGGAGATGAAGTTCAGAGGACACATTGCTAAGGTGTCCAAGATTGCACATAGGATTACTTGGTTGTTGAGGAACACACTGACATCCAGAGATAAAGAGGTTATTATTCCCCTTTATAAAGCATTGATACTTCCACATTTGGATTACTGTGCTCAGATCTGGTCACCTGGATTCCTTGGAGATGAGGAGGCTGTGGAGAGGGTTCAGAGAAGAGTGACCAAGTTGGTGAGTGATATAAAAAATGCTCCCTACATTGATAGATTGAGAGCTTGTGGATTGCAGAGATTGGTTGATAGGCGAAGAAGAGGGGATATGATAGAAACATTCAAATTACTAAAAGGTTTTTATAGGATTGATGCAGGGGAAATGTTTCAGCTGTGTGATAGTGATGGAAGAACAAGAGGTCATCTCTGGAAATTAAAGAAGAGTGTGGTTAACAAAGGTGTCAGAACAAGGTTTTTTGCCTGGAGGGTGGTGAATGAGTGGAATTCATTGCCTGACTTTGTTGTGAGCTCTTCATCTGTAAATGAATTCAAGAAGAGATATGACAGATATTGTTTTGCTAGCTTGGGTTTCCCGCGATGAGTCTACTGACTCCATGGAGATACCCGTAATAATAATAATAATAATAATAAAAAAAAGTAGTCTTGTCTATTTGTAACGCATAATAAGGGCTCTTCTTAACTCTTTCGATTAACTGAGATTCTACGTCACCTGCCATATCATTAATTTTGCAACTGACAGTGTCATTAGAAAGAGGAATCAAATCAACATCTTTTAGTAACTTGTTGCCAAATATCATTTTTACCACATCTTTTATAGCTGGAAGTAGCAAAATTTCCCTGATAGAATGAGGTTTCCCTGTTTTCGCTATGCGCAAACTTAAGAGATAGGATGCTTCCAGTGCCTTGCTATTAATGGAACCCATGGCCAAAACTATATCTTTGCCATGATTTAATGTCCCTAGGCATCGCTAAAAAAATTTAATTGGCTTATTTTTCACATCACAATGTTTAGTTTCTAAATGTCGTCAGAGTTTTGCAGGTTTTATGCACTCGTTCGACAACACTTCTTAACACAAAACACATTGAGGTTTCTGTTCACTTTCATCTCCACACCAAGTAAACCCGAATTCCGAATATGAACTGTTATATTTTCTACTGTATTTTTTCTTTGAACTGCTTGTTTCTTCTTCTTTAATAGTATCAGATTTACTCGCCGCTACAACATTTGTACCAAAATTAGGGTTAGCTTCACCTGTTTCATTCATTTGCCCTTCTTTTCAAAGTCCTAGTTCTAAGCCACTTTTTCCATTATTAAAAAACATTTCCAAAAAATATATAAATATATAATACTAGGGTTAGCTCAGGACACACTTTGTCCAAGTATCACTTAGCACTTCTCAAGATATACTGAGCCTTGGCTGAAGGAGGGAAACCTTCAATAATAAAAATCAATAAACAACAAGGCATTGGTTGAAATGTGAATAACACATGTTCACTTCAAATCTGACAAAACAGCAAGGGAAGGCGGAAGCAATAAAACTATATTATTGTTCACTTCACCCCTCTTTTATTATTGTCATTCTGCCGCTAGAAATTTAGCGGCAGAATGATGAATAATAAAAAGGGTGAAGTGAACAACAATATAGTTTTATTGCTTCCACCTTTGAACATTCTGATGATATTTGTTGTTGTTTTTTTAAGTCTCCATTTGATTTCAATAATTTTTACTTATTCAATTTTAATTTGTTTAGATAATTAAAAAATATATATTTATTTAATTAATTTAAGTCTGCCTGTGGACCACCTGTCCCATCATCAGGTTGAGAAACACTGGTATATATAATCTGAGAGACAAGTGAATCAGGCAAAAGATTTGAGATCACTGTTAGATATTGTACAGTAGAAAACTGTGAGACTGAAGATAGTATGTTTCCTAGGTATGGACAAAAGTTGTTACAATGAATGATATAATTGTGAGAATGTGTAGAAAGAGAGAACTGGAATATTTAGATGCTCGGAGTGCATTTGGTGATGAGTGAGAGAAAGAGAGATATATAACAGATGGGTTGAATTTGAACATGGAAAGATATAGGCATTTGAAGAAGTTTTTTTCGCAGCAGGAATAGCCTTGCATTGAGATAGCAGCTTGGAAGATGAGAGGGTGTATTGCAGAGTTAAGTGGAGTGGAGTCTTGGGCAAGTAATAATAGTTATTGGAATACTGACAGTCCAGTGGGTATTTCTATATACAGATTTTAATTTTAAATGAGAGAAAGTAGAGAGTGAGGGTCTGTAGAAAGTGTGATATGTTAATGGTTGCAGTGATTTGAATGAAAGTCAGGAACTGGAAGTGAAGAATTTCAGACAAAAGACAAAAGGCACCGATGGATGTAAAACTAAGAATAATAGCCTGAAGAGTGAGCATGAGAATATGAGTGTGGAGAATGTGATTGTCAATATGGAAATAATTAAAGAAGAAACTACAGAAGTGGAAATGCGTCTGACTGACTAAGCTAGAGCTGGTGTGAAAATGGAAGAAAGTTGAACTGAAATCAACAGTAGGAGCAGTTGCTGGAATTCAGGAGTTGAAGAATGAAATGGTTACGATGAGGAATGAAATGAGGCATGTACAGAATGAATTAGATGTATGGTGGATACAAATGGAAGAATACAAAAGAATAAAAAGAAGGAATAGCATAGAGATTCTATCATAAGAGGTGTGGTGGATGAGATAGAGTACACAAGGTATGTTTTCCAGGAAGGAGAATGAACAGGGTGATTGAAACACTAGATATGGGAATATCTAGTGTTTCAGAATATCTAAATAACTAGAATATCTAGTTATTTAAGCATGCAAGGGAGTTAGTGGTTGTAGTTGGGATGAATGATTGGATTGGTCATAGGAAGAACGTGAGCTTGGATATCAGCAGATTATTGAGGAGACTGAAGGACAATGGTGTGGTAGGAAGAGTAATTTGTGTGTTGCCCAGGTATGACAATGATGAGTTGCAGCAAAGAGTAAAGATCTTCAATGAAATGTTAGTGGAAATGTGTGAACAGAAAGGAATGCAGTTTGTGAACATGTGGGACAAGTTTGAGGGATGAATGGAACTGTATAAGAGTGATGGACTGCATCTAAATGGTTTTGGAGGGAGTAATTTGGGAAGGTTGCTACTGAAGGGAAGTGTAATGAGTTACGCAAAACGGTATCAATGGAAGTCAAAGACAGAGTGTGAATAAGCAGGAGGAGTGGACTAGATGAGACTGATGTGGTTATGACTAGAGCAGAAAATGTGAGAACAGGAAAGCAAGTTGAACAGAGAAACTAGGTGGTCCAGGAAGGTCGGGGGACTCTGCATAAGGAGAGTGGATTCTGAAAGTGGTATGGAATGGCCAGCTATAGTGTGGAGGTTTGAGTCCGGGAGGTTATTTAAGGCAATACATGAACACACAGAGCAGGTGAGGAGAAGCTGCAGATGGGAACAGCATGAGTAGGACTGGCCATAGACCAAGAAAGGAATTATTATGTTGATTTATGAATGCCAGGAGTGTCAGAAATAAGGGACATGAAATTGTTGCATTGACTGAGTTTGTACCTGAAAATAGGTGGAATAAGTAAAAAATAATTGGATGAGAATGACATCTTGACAGAAATAGAAATGGAGGGATATGATGTTTTTCAAGAAGATAGGAAAGGCAAGGAGGAGGAGTACTGCTGATAATTGCAGGAATAATGTCCATGCAAGGTTGAGATACAAGGATTAAACGTGGCAGTAGTTTTGAAGCAGTATGGTGTGAAGTGGAGATTGATAGAATGAGATATTTGGTGGGGTGTTGCTATGGGCCAGGGAATGAAGGTAGAGAAAAAGAAATATATAGGCTGCTGCCTATACATTTGCTTGCTCACATGATTTACTGAGCAAGCAAAGATCATTATGGGTGATTTCAACTACAGCAATATTAACTGGAATGAAAAGATAGCATCAGGGAATAAGAAAAATGAATTTCTTGAGTTTTTAAGGGAAAGTAATCTTAGTCAGTATGTAACAGTCATATAAAGGTTAAGAATCTTTGATCTGATTATATCATCAGAGGAAGATTAGGCACTGTTTGAGAACTGAGTGTCTAATCTTCCTCTGGTTGGAGAGAGTGACTGAACATGAAGTGATCACATGGGTTGCAGCCAACTGGCTGCAACCCATGTGATTACTTCTTGAGAACTTCTATAAAGAAGGGACATATGCAGAACTACAAGGCTGGTAATTATGGAAAGCTTAGGAGACAATTGGGAGCTATAGCATGCAAAGAGGAGTTCTGGGAAGGATATAGGCAATGCATTGGCATTGATTAAGAGCTGTTTAATAGCAGCAATGTGTGAGCATATTCCACAAGTGAAAATGCTAAATAACATAGGAGTAAAATGGATGGATGAAGAGATTAAGTGTGAAATCTGGTAGAAGGCACTGCAGAGACAACACAAGATGAATGTTGGCAATGATTGTTGCATAAAGAGTGCATAGAGCAGGCCAGGAAGATAACTTGATTGGTAAAGGCAGTAAATGTGAGTACAAAAGAAGTTAGTCAGTCAAGCTAAAAAAAATCCTATTCAGTTCTTTTGATATGTGGCAAGTAGAAAGAAAAATTACTGTGTGTGTGGGGGGGGGGGGGGGGATGATGCTAGTTGATGACATTGGCATATTGGTAACCAGAGTGAATTGGTAAATTATTCAATGATCAGTTTATCAGTATATTTCATCCTTGTGAAGGCAACATCGGGAGAAGATGGAGTGTTGAATGTATGGAAGAGGAGGAGGGACTGATGGTGAAATGAGCAGGAAATATATGAGGAATTAAGCGAACATGATGAATTAGTCAATTCATCACATTTGCTTAATTAATAATGCAGTAGGATTCGATAGTATATCGCCACATGTCTTAAAGGAATGTGTTATGAAATCAGTGGCCCCTTTGGCACAACTATCTAACATGAGTCTTGCAACTGGGCAAGTCCCAAGGGAGCCCAAGGTGAGAAAATTTATTTTCCACTTCACAAAGTTGGGGGGGGGGGATAAGACTAAGGCTGCAAATTATTTTTCATTCTGTGCGTCTGGGGTTGTTGTTTTGGTATTAGACAAGTTGGTGAGGAGTACTTGGACATCTAACATTTATAGGTCAAGGCATCAGATTGATTATATCCTGGCTCTCCAACAGTGAAAGACAAGCATTGCAAATCAGCATACTTGTCCTGGAGCTGACTGTGGTACAGACCATCAGCTAGTAAGAGCCAAAGTAAGAAAGACTCTGAAAATTTCCACAGGCACATCCCAGTAGACTGGATATTAGAGTATTTCCTAAATATTTCTTAATAATTTCCTAATAAGAGGATTTGCAAAAGAAACATCAACTTGGTTGGATGATTTTTTGGAGGATGGTGAGAACTGACCAGAAATGCTTTCAGGAGTCAAGATGATAATACAGGATACAGTCAAGAGGTACCTTGGCCCAATAAAAAGACCAAGACACTCATGGATATCAGATTGAAAATGGAAACTAATTGAAAGAAGTAGTTGGATAAACAAAGAAACACAGGGACTTAAGAATATAAAAGATTACATAGAGAAGAGCCATCATGCAGGACAAGGAAAAAGTTTTATACTAATAAATGTGAAGAGATAGAGTTCCAGATGAGGAAGCACAATTATAAAAGATTGTTTCATTTCGTTCATGACCTAAAGCATAAGTTTAAGTCCAAATTGAAAGATAGAAATGGAGCACTGCTAACAGAAGAATTGGAAATCAAAAATAGATGGAAAGAATACCTTGAGGAACTATACAACAGAGTGGTTAAAGAAAATTTGGAGGAGCCTTCTCACCAGGAAAATTTTGCTTCATAACCCCCCTCCACTTAGGCTTGAAGTTGAAAGAGCAGCTAAGCAGCTTAACAGCAATAAGGCCCCAGGTGAAGATGGAATCCCAGTAGAGTTAATTAAGGCCAAAGGGGATGGAGGAATAAAAGTGTTTCATAGATTGATTACAAGGATATGGGAGACAGAATCATGGCCTAGAACTGGAAGATGTTGGTTTTCATACCACTACATAAGAAGGGAGATATGAAGGATTGCAAGAAATATAGAACTATTAGTTTAATATCTCGTGCAAGCAAGATTTTATTGAAGATCATGCTAAATTGGATTGAGGCCAAAGTTGAGGCAGAAATGCTCGAGGAACAAGCAGATTTTAGGAAAGGTAAGGGTACCAGAGATAGGATCCTCTGCCTTAGAGAATTTAGAATAAGAATTTAGACTCCCCCTATGGTAATATGCTCCTTAGATTCTGTAGCTTTTGACTATGTTGAGCATGTGAAACTGTGGGAAGTAATGAAAAGAATGGGTTTTCCTCAACACTATCAGGTTGATTGTGTTGAGGAAAAGGGAGCAAGAAACCATGGTAAGAGATGTTGGATTAACTGATTGGCTTTAGGTTTGAAAGAGAGTTAGGCAAGGATGTTTACTTTCTTCTCACTTGTTTATTATCTTTGCTGAGAACATCATATGTGAAGCATTGGATAAGCCAAAGACATGAATTGGGATAGGTGGTAGATTAATCAGTAATCTGAGGTATGCTCATGATACCTTATCCCTCTGTAATGACAAGGAAGAACTAGGAAAAATTCTTGACAACGTTAACAAGATCAGTAATAACAGAGGACTTCAGCTCAGTCCTTGCAAGACAAAGATTATTGTTCTCAAAGGAAATGCAGACAGGGAAGCTGCTGAGAAACAAGTGTACCTTAATGGAGAAAGAATTGAGGAAGTCAGTAAGTTCAAGTACCTGGGATCCATTATTAATGTGAAGAAGTGCTGTTCAGAAGACATCAGAAGAATATTAGGGATGGCTAAAACAAGTCAGAGATGGGTCTAAAATCTGAAAGGATGGATCTATCTCCACAGGAACAAAATTGTGACAGGAACAAAATTGGGATCGAAACAGATCCCAAGAGTGACTTATGGATGAGACTTGGAACCTAAAGATGTCAGATAAGAAAAGGATAGCTACTTTTGAGATGTGATGTTACAGGAGGTGTTGAGAATATCATATACTGAAAGGCATATGAATGAATTGGTGTTAGAAAAGATCAGTAGAACTTTAAAGCTCCTTAAGGATATTGGCAGGAAAAAGGTAAAATACTTTGGACACATTGAAAGGATGGAAGGAAAACTTCTCAGAACAGTAATAGAAGATAAAGGTCTTGGAAAAAGAGAAAACGGTAAACCGTTTATGAGATGGATGGATGGATGGATGGTGTGTGTGGGGGGGGGGGTGACTGATCTTCAGAGAGTTGAAGCCTCCAGAAAAGGATACAACAGGACTACATGGCGAGAACTGGTGTGGCTGATCACTGAGCATCAGATTGACCATATATAATTTGTGTATGTCCAATGTAAAGATGATGATGGTGAGGACTAGGATTCAGCAGTTGGTTGATAATAATCGTATTCTGTGTGATGGTCAACATGGGTTTGTTAGGGGGAAGTTGGGTTTCAGCAATTTGATTATGTATTACAAGAAGGTGAAAAACTCACTTGATAAAGGAAATGTATATATGGTGGTGTACTTGGAATTTTAAAAGTCTTCACTTGATAGACTGCCAGATAACAAGCTAGTAGCCAAACTGAAACAGATATCATTAGATAACAGACTAATAAGTTGGATAGCTGATTTCCTGTTGGATGGCTGTAGGTTGTATTTGGAGAAATTGTATCCCAAAAGAGGAAAGTCCTTGTGGTGTCACAGGGATCTGTTTTGGGACCATTATGTTTAGCTTATACTTTAATGAAATTGTGACCAGCTTAACTGGAGATCTGCAGCTGTTCACCAATGATTCAACATTGGGAAGGGCTATGATAAGTTTAACAGACGTTGTGGCTTTGCAGTAGGATCTGAGTATATTACGTGAGTGGGCAAATAATTGGAGTTATCAGTTGTATGTTGCAAAGTGTGAGGTCTCAAAATTTGGCAAGGTTTGGAACTCAAAATATACAATTAATGGAGAAAGTTTGAAGGAGATAGAATAGATGAAAGATCTGGTAGTGATAATGAACACAGATTTGAAATATAGGGATCATATTGCAAAAATTGTAAGAACATCTCAACAGATTATGACAATAATGAGGAGGACATTGACATGCACAATTTTGATCAGGTTCTTTTGATCAGGCCACATATAGACTGTGCATAGATTTGGTTGCCTGGTTTTCAAGAGATGAGGATGCATTGAAGAAGATCCAGAGAAGGTTTACTAAGTTAGTGTCAGGTCTATGGAATGTCAGATACAAGAAGAGACTGAGGGAAGGCAACTTACAAAGCCTTGAAAATAGAAGAAGAAGAGGGAATATGACTGAGACATATAGATTGATGAGTGGGTTGTTACCAGATTAATGTGGAGAAGATGTTTCATAGAGTAGAGGGCAGCAAGGGTAGAACTAGAGGCCATTCCTGAAAGCTGTATGAGCAGGGTAGCGAGAGGTAGGTTCTTTGTGTGGAGAGCGAATGGTAAGTGGAATGTATTGCCTAAACATTTGGTGAATTTGGAAACTATGAATGGGTCCAACGTAGGACTCGATCTTTTGGCATAAGAGAGTATAGACATCCCATAATGAGTCCTTTGACTCCATGGAGGTTAGATTATAAAAGTAATAATAATCATAAATGTGAGAAGTATAAAGAATAAAGGGAATGAGTCAGTGACATTGGTAGACACAGTTTGATTTAGGATTATTGGTATCAGCAGAACAGTTAACAGAGGATATCTCTTCACAGGGATAGAAGTTGGAGGGTATAGCATATTTCAACTAGATAAAAAGTGAAATGGGGTTGTGGAGTTTTATGTCATAAGTTATTAGTTGTGTCCTATCAGATTACACTGATTACTTTGAGAATGTATCTTGTGAGTTAGAGATGAGAAGGTCAGGGTATTTTGTGGGATGACTTAATGAATTTGAATGTAACTTAGTATGAATATTTACATAATAATTATATAATAATAGTAATGTTTACATGCATAAAATATGAAAATATTTCATTCTAATAAAATTTTCACCCCATATATCAAGAGCATCTTCAGTGTATAACTTTCAAATTAAACAACTAGAAAAAATAAACTGGTAGATTCAAAAAAAAAAAAAAAAAAAAAAAAAAAAAATCAGCTAAGGCCTTTTTATTCCTGTATATAGGAGGTAGGGGAGGCCATTTAGCCCTATCTAACTTTTGGAGACTGAGTGGGCAGTTCAATCTCCACTGGTACCCAATCGGAGATAGCTGGCCCAAGGCTATCACTAATTAAGCAGCACACAGTGAAGAGAGATGGCTCAACAAGTGTCACCATTTCATGGTCCCTAACCCTAACAATAGTATTTAATGTCTGAAATAATGTGGGTTCTACGGTCGATTTTCTTGATTTTACGGGACGAAAAAACCGAGTTTCCAGGAGAAAAAACCCGCTTGCCTGTGCCAGAGATCGACTAACTCGAGAACCGGTCGAAAAAAGGCTTAGAAAAATTTCTTCTAGTCGCTGACTAGATTCGAAACCAAGAAGTCTTCCTTCGTGCAGCCAAGTGCCGTGGTGTGCAAATGCCACATCCACTGAGCTACACAGGCTCTAATGGTAGATTCAACAATAAAAAAGTTCTAACTGCATGTACATGATGTAGAATATCATGGTCTAAATGCATTAAGGTTCTTGTAAAAGTAACTTCAACAAGAAATTTCAAAAAATAATAAGAATTAAATAATAAATAAATAAAATAAAAATTAAATTAATTCTAGAACTTGTAAAGAAGAACTATTTCTCATAAAAGGGATAATTTTCTAGCTCTTCTATTTAGATTTGGTCAGTGTAGCAAGGTTTCACAACTTTCTTTGTATAAACTGAAATTCATGGAAATATTACAAAGGTGATGAAGGTAACCCAGAGGATTGCTTCAATAGTGATAAGGATGCTGACCTGCAGAGATAAAAGCGTTATCATTCCATTGTATAAGACCCTGATCAGACCACACTTAGACTATTGTTCTCAAATTTGGTCCCTAGGATTTGAAGGGGATAAACGAACTGGGGAAAGGGTACAGAGGCAGATAACACATTGGTTTCAGGACTGTACAATGTTAGTTATGAGGATCGGCTGAGGGAATGTGGACTACAGAGTTTGGTAAATAGAAGAAAGAGAGGTGATATGATTGAGATTTTAAACTGTTGAGAGGTAGTTACAGAGTTGACACTGGCTAGTTCTTTCGCTTGGTGGAATAGCAGGAAGGAGCAATGACAAAGGACCATCCCTGGAAGTTACAAAAGGAAGCTGTGAGCAGGAGAGTGAAGAGTGGTTTCTTTGCATGGAGGGTGGTTGAAGCGTTGGAATGCATTGCCTGATGGAGTGGTGAGAGCAAGAATGGTCAATGAGTTCAAGGAGTGGCATGATAGATTTTGTGTTTCCTAGGAAGGACCTCCCACATTGAGTCTTTTGACTCCATGGAGTCCTGAACAATAATAATAATAAACATTCTAAGAGATTATTACTTTTATAGAAAACCTAAATTTTCTTCCAAAGGATTTCATATCTGGTGGTGGTGGTGTGTTCTGTATGTCTCGTGGAACTTAACATAGTCTAGAACAATTGAGACCTGCGGAATGCATCACCACCTGACTATCTAACAGCCAAGCTTTGGTGTTGAATGTTATTCATAACTTAATTTAATGATATTAAAAACACCAAAAAAACTATTTTTTTTTAAAAAAAAAGATGTTTATTAACTGGCTTATATTTTGCTGAATTTCAAATCAGCATCTCCAGAGCACAAAGCAGCATGCTATACTTTATACATGAGAATGAGTAAGTAAAACAATTCAAATTGCAGTGGATAAAAGATCTAACTTTCTAATTTGGTGTTCTGTAAAGTTATAAAAAAAAAAAAAAAAAAAAAAAGAACCATGCTTTGGACACCCCTTCGAACAGGATTAGATGGAAGGAAACTAATGTGCTATTTAGAAGTCGTTACAGATTGGAATATCTAGTAGATATCTTGTTGATTGATAGGACAGAAGGACATCTGTAGGCCAATAGATCCAAGTTGTTTGGCTATACCTTCCGAAACATCTTTTGCATAAGGCTTGGTAACGTGACAGATTACCACTGTATCACTATTAGGATGAGAGGCAGATGACAAGGACAGTCTATAATTATCAATAATCTTGATGACATAAGATTCAATAAAGTCATTAGCAAGGAAGATGGACTTTGTGTGATTTATTTCTTGAGAGAGCAGCATTTTGGTAGATCAGAGAGAGAGTGTTCAATGCACCAAAATCTTAATGGTAGCAGATTTTTGCCAATTATGATGATGTATGAGAGGATGAAAAGTGTGAAATGTATTTTCTTTCTAAAACTGAGAAATGAAAGCCTCCATGTGGTTGATGAAGTAGGAGGAGATCTAAAAAGACAATCTCACTGTACTCTTCTGACTCAAGAATGAACTGGATACAATGGTGAAAAGTGTTGATCTCATTGATGAACTCTTGTAGATCTGTAAGGGAATAATGCCCAACTTCAAAAACATCATCTACATTGCTGGCTTGGTTGGCCGAGTGGGTAGGGTATCTGATCTGCGGCTACAGGTTCGAATCCCACCTATGCATGGATGTTTGTGATTGCCTTCCACCTTCATACATTCATCCATCCAAGTATATAGAGGAATCAAGGAAAAGAAGGAGTAGCCATAGTATTCAACACAAAATACGAGGCTAATCTTCGTGAATGGCAGTCAGTCTCAAGTAGAGTAATGTGGGCAAATATGAGAATGGGGAACTGGACAATGAGACTAATTTGTGCCTATGGTCTAAAAGAAGGTTCTACTAAGGTAGAAGTGGAGGAATTTTTTGATGCTCTAGAAAAAGAAACTGACACAATGAAAAAGGAAAAGTTGGTCCTTGTTGGGGATCTAAATAGCAGAGTAGGAAATGATTGCGAGACATACAAAAATATTTTGGGAAAATTTGGAGAAAAGAGCAAAGCTAATAATAATGGCAAATATCTGTTGGATTTCTGCTCAGGACATGGACTGGTTATTACTAACACCATGTTCCAACATAAAAATGTGCACAAATTCATATGGAGAGAAGAGTCTAGGAATAAGAAAAGTCTCGTTGACTATGTTATTATTGATAGTGATGTCTTCTCCCTGGTGCAGGACACCAGAGTGTACAGAGGATTTGAAATTGGAAGTGATCACTATTTAGTCTTGAGCAGGATAAAATTGAATTTCATATTGAAAAGAATAACATGTAACAAAGTTTTAAAGCGAATAAAAGTTGAGCAGCTCTCAGATGTGAACTGTAGACTAAAATAGAGAAAGATTATTGAAAAGAAAATGAAAGAGTTTGAGAACAGGAATCAAACCTTGGAGATTCAGTGGCAAACTCTGAAGAAAACATTGATTGATTCTGCCAGAGAGGCATGTGGTGAGGTTGTGTGCAAGGATAAAAAAATCAGAACTCCCTGATGGACACAGGAAGTTAAAGAGGCAGTGAAGGAAAAGAAGAAAGCATATCAAAAGTTCTTGGCAAATAAGTCAGCTTTTACTCTTACAGAATACAGAGACAAATGTAAGAAAGCTAAACAGTGTGTAAAACTAGCTAAACAAAAGTCATGGGAGGACTTTGGCAAGAATATAGAAAATAAATATCAAGAAGGTAGAAAATATTCTGGAGGTTGTTGAAGAAGCTTAGGAATGGAGAAAAGAGTGCTGTAAACGGAGTTAGAGATGATAAAGGTGACATGAAAACAGGAGAAAAAGATATCCTTGAAGTATGGAGTAATTACTTTGAAAAACTGCTAAATGAAACAAGCAGTGATGACAGCACAGTGATAAAAAACACTGACCAGGCATGCAGTCAGGAATACATATCCATACTTGAAGTAGAAAAAGCCGTCAAAGGCTTGAAATGTGGAAAGGCAGCAGGAGTAGATGATATTCGACCAGAAATGCTGAAGTATGGTGGTATCAAAGTCTTACAGTGGCTGCACTGCATAGTTCAGAAAGCTTGGACAGAGGGACGAATTCCCGATAATTGGAGTAGAGCTCTCATAGTACCCATATATAAAAAGGGAAATAAAGCTGAATGTGAGAATTACAGAGGTATTTTCCTACTGAGTGTTCCTGGCAAGAACTATGCCAGTATATTTGAGAAACGGTTGAGAAGAATTGTGGAAGAAAAGCTTGGTGAAGAACAAGCTGGATTCAGGCCAAATAGAGGCTGTAGGATCAGATCTTCACTTTACGACAAACAGTCGAGAAAGCATGGGAATATAACAAAGATCTGTATTTAAGTTTTGTCGATTTGGAAAAGGCATATGACAAGTTGCCAAGAGAGAAGCTATTCAATACGCTGCAGTTATATCGTGTCAGTGGGGCATTATATCAAGCAATACTTAGTGTTTATTTGAGTTGTAAGTCAGCAGTTAGAATTGAAGGAAGTACAGGAAGATGGTTTAATGTTAAATCTGGTGTTAGACAAGGATGTACATTATCCCCTCTGTTATTCATTATCTATATGGATCACATTATGAAGGAAAGTGGTATTAAACATGATATCAAAATTGGAGATGTTAATGTCAGCTCTTTGCTTTATGCGGATGATGTTATACTTCTAAATAAATCCGCTACAAGTCTGCAAGATTCTTTGACTAAATTGAATAGCTCTTGTAATAGATATGGTATGAAGGTCAGCAATAAAAAGACAAAGACAATGAAAATAGGCAGAATCATTGAAAATGTCAACTGTGTTGTGAATGGAGAACCTGTGGAACAAGTAAAACATTTCAGCTACTTAGGCACGATTTTTACTGAAGATGGTAAATTAAATATAGAAATAGACAACAGAATCAGGAATGGGAAGTCAATTGAATAAATTCATATGGAATAAGAGAGAAATTAGTCGGAACACTAAATTAGCTGTATACAAGACAGTGTTCAAACCAGTTTTAACTTATGGATCTGAGAGCTGGGTCAGAAGTAAAACACTTGACCAAAGACTAGAGACCACAGATATGAGAGTCCTGAGAAAGATTAGAGGTGTGAACAGATGGCATCAATGGCAATATCATATTAAAAATGAGGATATTAGGAAAGAACTTGACATTGTCAGCATCCAGGAATGCATTAGCAGAGCTAATCTCAGGTGGTATGGTCACTTAAATAGAATGGGAGAGGTAAGATTAGCAAAACAAGTGTTCTCTGCTAGGTTGGCAGGAAAACGACCCAGAGGAAGACCAAGATATAGGTGGATTGATACAGTACAAAGTGCCTTAGACGATAGAAATATAAGATCTGATAATGTTGGAGTCTTGACAAGTAACAGACTGATTTGGAGGAAAATTGTAGATAGGAAGTTAGTAATGATGTAATTTTTTCATGTAGTACTGTCATATCCTGTACACCCCTTGAGGGTACATAGCAGGAATTTGATGATGATGATGATGAAGTATATAGAGAAGGAGGAAAAGTAGATCCAATCCTCTCACAATGGGAGAGACCTTCACCTTGTAGTGGATTGAAAAGACAGACTGATCATCATCATCATATCTATATATTATAAGCTCATATTTAAGTGGTGTGCAAGATAGGATGAGTGAGGAGTGTTTGCCTGGAGGAACGATAGAAAGGGTGAAAGGGTGGATGAGATCATTGTGATGGTAGGAATGAATGACTTGAAAGGCAATGTAAATTCAGTGGCAAGAGATATGAGATTCTTGCTTGAGGTAGTACAAAAGAAAATGCAGAGAGGAAAGATAGTGTGCATGTTGCCTAGGTATTGCGCAGAAGAGCAGTAATATTGAATAACATAATAGCTAGAATGTGTCAGAAGAGAGGATTGGAATATGTGGATGCTTGGATGGCGCTTGAGGACAGAAAGAAATTGTATGCGAGGGACTCCTTGTAACTGAATGAGGAAGGACGTAGGAATCTTGAGAGATTGCTGTTCTGAACAAGTCGGTGTGTCAATGCAGGGAAACTAGAATCCAGGGTGGATGGTAGCAGGGGTGGCCTCTTGTGGGAATGGGTACTTGGGAGAAGGGGGGGGGGATGACATCAGGTAACGCTGAGCCCAGTGTAGTCTAGAGGGGGATAATGCTAGATATAGAAACAGTGGAATTTTTATGCTTTATGCTAATGCCAGGAGTATCTGGAATAAAGGAGAAAAATTAGTGGCACTGATAGCATCAGCCTGGCCAAAGATTATTGGGATCACTGAAACGTGATTGACAGAAGAGGATATAATAACAGAATAGAAGTAGCATGGTGCAGCATTTTTCAGCAGGAGAGGAAGGGAAAGTGTGGTGGTTGAGTACTGCTTATGATAAGTGACGACCTATTTCCTCTAAGGGTGCAGGCTTTGGAAGGCAGTAACACTAATGATTTCGAAAGCATGTGGTGTGAGGTAGAGGTGGGCAAGACAGGATATTTAGTGGGGTGTTGCTACAAACCAAGGAGCACAGAGGGTGAGGACCAGGAGATGTTTAGACAATTGAGCTTGGTAAGTGCAAGAAGAATGAATGTTATGGGAGATTTTAACTACAGCAGTATAAGCTGGGAAGAGGAAGATGCATGTAGCAATAAGGAAATGGAATTTCTAGAATTCTTAAGGGACAAATGTCTTAGGCAACATGTAATAGAGGGAACAAGAGGTTCAAGAGTTTTGGATTTCGTTATAGCATCAGAAGAGTTGATAATAACTGAGATGACATCTCTACCACCAGTTGGAATGAGTGACCATGTGGTTTTGACTTGGAAGATGAATAGACATGCAGGAGCATCAAAGAGACAGAAACGTATGTGGAATTATAAGGCAGGTGATTATAATAGTCTTAAATATCAACTTGCAGAAGTTTCATAGAGAGAGGAATTGTAAGCCCGGGATATCATTAGTGCTTGGGAAATTGTGAAAGAATATTTGTTAGCAGCAATAGTAAGCTGTATCCCACAAGTGAAGAAGAGGACACAATTTGGATGTAAGTGGATGACAAACAATATTAAACAGGAACTGCATGTGAAAAAGAGGCTATGGAAGAGATATAAGGAGACAGGTGAAGAGCAGATGCATGAAAAATATAAGACACAGGCCAGGAGAGTGACTAGTATGGTAATGAAGGTGAAACTGGAATATGAGAAGAGATTGGCCCAAAGATCCAAAGAAAATCCTAGGGAATTTTTTAGCCATGTGACCAGGGAGGAGAAATGATTGTGGAAGAATGACATTGTGAAATAGAAATGGGAATACATTGGCTGATGCAGAGGAGTGGAGTTGTTCAATGGGCACTTTATTGGAGTATTTCATCCCAGAGAAGAAGTTTTTAATACTAGTGGGGTAGGGCAGGTTCGAGGTTTGGAGTTGTAAGGGAAGAGTGTGTTTCAGGTACTTGAATACTCTGGATATCAGTAAAGCTGTGGAACTGGTTGGTATTTCACCATGAGTTTTGAGAGAATGTGCTAGGGAAATGACAGTGCCTTTGACCTGGCTTTTCAATGAAAGTCTGGCTGCAGGAAAGGTGCCCATGGAATAGAAGGAAAGTAGGATAGTGGCATTGCATAAGGGCAGTAGCAGACAGAAAGTGTCTAATTATAGTCCAGTTTGTGTGTCATCAGTAGTTGTTAAGATCTTGGAGAAATTAGTAGGGACGTATACAACATTTGGCAGATGAGGGTAATGTTATCTGTGAGAGTCAGCATCAATTTGTTAAGGGGCTCTCCTGTTTTAGTAATATGCTAGTCTTTTATAATAAAGTTACAAGAGCAGTAGATGAGGGAAAGGCATATACTGCCATTTTCTTGCATTTAGCAGAAGCATTCGACAGGGTGTCACATGATAAGCTGATATTTAAGTTGCAGCACATGGGTTTGGATGTCAGGTTTGTCAACTGGATTCAGGATTGGCCGTCCAATAGGCATCCGTGAGTTGTGTATGGTGGGACAAATGAATGGGGGTGTCAGTTTAATGCAGCAAAATGTAAGATCTTGTGGTTTAGGACACATTGATGGGACACTTCATACTTTATTGGAGAAGTTGTACTGGAGGAAGTAGGAGAGACAAGAGATATGGGATTGATGATTGATAGAAACCTGAAATTCAGGGGACATATTGCAAAGGTGGTGAAGGTAACACAGGATTGTTATAGTACTGAGAAGGACACTGACCTGCAGAGATAAAAGAGTTATCTTCTAAAGGAACTTACAAAAAAAGTTAATTGTGCACGTAGGCACTACAACACAGAAACTGGGAATGAAGAGATGAAGCTATTGTTCTCCTAACAGTCCAGATGGTGCCCTCTAGCGGGCTAAGTAGGTGTTCTTGGCCGTTGGGCTGAAGGTCTGCTGATGTAGGCCTCCCAAATTTGGGGCAGTCACATACAACCAGATTTGTTGAGGTTTGGAGAATTTCTTAGGGCTGAGGCTGATTCCATAAAGAGTCTTTCAAATTTGTATTTGCTACGGTGTATCACTGTAGCTTTCTTCCACCGTATTCTGTGGCGTGTATCCATAGCATGGTCCGCAAGTCCAGAATGACTGTATTTGTGAAAACGGATGTAGTCCTTGTGTTCCGAAATTCTGATATTTGCTGTCCTGCCTGTTTGGCCAAAGTAAGACAGTTTACAACTGCAAGGGACCTGGTAAACACCAGGTAGGTCTAGGGAAAGTGGTTGGTCTTTAGTGGAGCGGATAAGGGATGCCAATTTTCTGTAAGGTTTGTAACAGGAGGTCAGGTCATGTTTTTTTAGATTTTGGTAATCTTTTCTGAGGTGCCTCGGATGTAGGGAATGGTGATGGATTTAGAGTAATCCTTGTTGTGGAGGGGGGGATCTGTGGTTTGTAGATTCTAATATTTTTCGGATTTTTTTTGGGGGGGGGGGGTAGCCATTGGCTGAGAAAGTGTTGAGGATGTGATTTAGTTCAGTGTTTAAGGCCAAGTCGTTTGAACAGATTAGTTTAGCCCTGTTGTATAGTGTTTTCACTACTCCATATTGTTGTGAGGGGGGATGGTGGGATTGTTGGTGAATGTATCTGCCTGTATGGGTGGGTATTCTGTAAACTGAGAGAACCAAGGATCCATTAGGCTGGCGGGTGACTAGTGTGTCTAGGAAAGGGAGGCTGTTGTTTTCCTCTTTTTCCAGAGTGAATTTGATCCTGGGTTGTTGGTTGTTTAAGTGTGTTAAGAAGGAGAGAAATGTTTCAGAGCCATGTGGCCAAATAGCGAACACATCACTAACGTAGCAAAGCCATACGGTTGGTTTTTGTGGGGCAGAGGCTAAGGCTTTTTCTTCCAAGGTCTCCATAAAGAAATTGGTCAAGGGTGGGGAGAGTGGTGAACCCATGGCTGTCCTCTCTATTTGTTTGTAGAATTTCCCCAAATTTGGGAGGCCTACATCAGCAGACCTTCAGCCCAACGGCCAAGAACACCTACTTAGCCCGCTAGAGGGCACCATCTGGACTGTTAGGAGAACAATAGCTTCATCTCTTCATTCCCAGTTTCTGTGTTGTAGTGCCTATGTGGGCGTACCTTTTTTTGTAAGTTCCTTTAGAAGATGGCATCGAAACGTTGCCGAAATATCGGAAAATATTTATTTAAGTTTAATTTAATTTATATCCTTAATTGCGTTGTTCAATTCCTTAAGTGTTTTAATAATGCATAACCAACGTATAAGCCTGTCTAGAGTAATTGTACCGAACTTTGTCCGCGTCGTTCTGCACCACGTGTATGTCTGGATACTTCTCATTTATTTGCTGTCCATACGGCAATGTAGGGGTTACGCTATCTTCGTTCCTTCTGCCGAAAACTGACTCAAATCTTTGCATTTCAGGAACAACTCGATGGGACTTTTCAGTGACGGCTTCATTCTGCTAGGACTGGAAATTTTACCTTCAGCTTTGCATAGAATCCTACTTCATTTAAAGAACGCTCGCAGTCTGACATCTTATCACAGACTTCGCCCCCCCTACGCGAAACTGCCCGCTAACTTCCGAACCACCAAAACAGGAAAACGTTACGACCAGAGAGAGCCTTCCGATACGGGCTCAACCCCTTATATTCTTCTATAGAGCACCCTCTTTTCTCAGTCCCCTTTAATGCACACGGCCTTTATCTTTTCACCTCTTTGGATTCATCCTTTGCTTTTACAACGTTGTTATACTTGGATTCACAGAATACATGGTAATTGTAATTACCATCTATTCTAAATATAAATAGAAAATAGAACGTAATTTTCCAAGTAAGCTATAACCTAGCTAGCGTTACACTGTACACGTGTAGCTTTATGCCTTCCAGGAATTATTACTTAGCAACTTTTTAGATGACTCACAGTAAATTTTACATATCTTAAGTGAGGCTTAAATTAAAATCAGATTATCTCTCTTTTTAGACATACTTAAAATGAAATCTTAATATAATCACCACAGCTTAAATATAAGGTACTTAAAATAAAGAATAATACAAATTTTACATAAAGTGAAGAAGTTTCACTTTTAATTACAACTGATGTGCAGGTATTTCTCTTTGCCAGCAAGTTTTATATGTTAGGTTCTAAATGAATGATTTCTTTCCAAGATTGCTTCATTTAGGATCTAACAACTGCAGAGTTTGGTTGATAGAAGAAGGAGAGGTGATATGAATGAGACTTTTAAACTGTTGAGAGGTGGTTACAGGGGAATTGACACTGGGAATTTTTTTGCTTGGTTAAACAGCAAGAAGGAGAGCTGACAAGGGGCCATCCCTGGAAGTTACAAAAGGAAGCTGTGAGGAAGAGGGTGAGGAGTGGTTTCTTTACATGGAGGGTGGGTTTGAAATGCATTGCCTGATAGAGTGGTGAGAGCGAGAACGGTCAATGGGTTTAAGGAGTGGTATGATGGACTTGGTGTTTCCTAGGAAGGACCTCTCGTGATGATTCTTTTGACTCCATGGAGGCCTGAATAATAATAATAATAATAATAATATCTGTACCATAAGGAAAGCTTAGGAATTATTCTGTTCAATATCTGTTGTTGTTCAAATCATTCCATGAAGCAGTTAACTAGTGTGGGAGAAAGAGGACTACATATTGTCATACTCTCAGTTTGTTGGTTTCTGTTCTAGTTGTTCAATTTGAATGTCATGTTGAAGATGCCCTTGATACTGGAGCAAAACTTTTATACCAATAAAATATTTCGAAGAATTCCATTGCATTTGTCATCCTGTTTTTTAAGAAAGTATAGTTGTAGAGAAAGTAAAGTTTAAAGAAAGTAGAGTTTCAAAAGAATGAAGAGTTGAAGAGTTAATGGTTTTGTTTTAAAGTAGCAAATCTATTCTGACCATCAAAAATAATGATGCAGTTATCAGTGCAATCCTAATTACCATGTATCACTAGCCTCTTCAACACCTTAACCCCAGGTCCAGACTCAGGTCTGTTAATAATTTGACATTTTGGTCTTATGACTTTTCTCTTTGTGAAACAGAACAATTTGACATCTTTCCCTTCCTGTGAGACTTTCCATAATAGTGTATGTCAGAGCTAAGACTATTGACTTAATGGAACATTTTCTTAAGCAACGATAATATCATCAATTCCTCCCATCTTATTAACATCGAACTTAATGAATTCCTCATACCTCTGCTCACCCACCACCAGTGCCTTCTCTAACAGTCCTACACTCAAATCCTGCATAATCCCCGAAACCTTGACAAGCCATCAGGTGGCATATGGTGGTAGGCCTGTGTTTGGAGAGCTCCGAAAGCTAACTTGCTTAGTTTTTTTTTTTTTAAATAGAGCGATATTAGGTTAGGTTAGTATAGCTTTTTTTGCTCTAATCATTATATTATATCAACAAAAATTTAATTTAAACCAAAGTGTCTAAAAATAAATAAAATTGAAATTTCTTATCAACCAAGTTACAAAATTTCTTCATTACAGGATCCCAATGTTAGACAACAATATCAAAAATGCACAAACTTAAAAACAGAAACTGCACATGAATCAAGTGATATAGAAGAGGAGTGGGGAAATTTGAAACAAATTCTCAGATGGATTAGAAAAAGAGGACTACAAGACTGGAACAAAGAAATAGAAAATATAATAAAAACAAAAAAGGACAGTTACCAGAAATGGCTAAATTCCAAAACAATAGAAGCAGAAACAGCGCAATTGCAAAACGAGAACTAAGGAAAACACATAGACAGAGAGAGAGAGAGAGAGAGATGGAACAATTTCATAACAGAACTAGAAAAAGATATATTTAAGCCACAAGCCTAAACCTATAAAGTAATAAAATGCATAAATAAATAAATAAAAGAAAAGATAAAAATGCAAACAATAGATTTAGAAAAATGGGTGATCGATTTCCAAAATCTCTGGACAGATGAGAAAAATGAAAAATAAAATTATATAAAACAAAGAATGACCTAACAGAAAATATCACAATGTTAGAACTGAAAAATACAATAAAGAAGATGAAAAATAGGAAACAACAGGAGAAGACAGGTAATATAAATATAGAACTATACAAAAATGCAGGTCAAAAATTTAATGAAAGACTTCTGAAATTATTTAATATGCTTTGGATGTTTTGAAAAACTCCTAACTCTTGGAAAAAAGCACTGGTTATCCCAATCTTAAAAAAAAAAAGGAAATAAAGATGATTGTAATAACTATAGGGGAATTAGTCTGCTAAATACAGGATATAAAATACAGGGTGTTTCAAAAAGAATATCCCTATTTGAAAATTGTATATCTTTGTAACTGTACTACATTTTCATTATTAAATATAATTATTTGAATTCGGGTCATTCTTTTTGAAACACCCTGTATATGCAGGAATATTAAAAGAGAAGCTAAAAAGTAAAGTAGAGAACAAACTACTAGAAGAACAAAATGGTTCTTCTAAAAAATTATTAATAGAAAATTATTAATAGAAAAGAGAAGAGAATTTCAAAAAGAAACACACGTGGCCTTTTGTGATTATGAAAAAGCCTTTCACAAAATTGGCCATTACAGCCAATGGATATCAATTTGAGGAAATTTCATAGAGGGAGGAATTGGAAGCCCAGGATATCATTAGTGCTTGGGAAATTGTGAAGGAATATTTGTTAGCAGCAACAGTAAGCTGTATTCCACAAGTGAAGAAGAGGACACAATTTGGTTGTAAAGTGGATGACAAACAATATTAAACAGGAACTGAATGTGAAAACGTGGCTGTGGAAGAGATATAAGGAGACAAGTGAAGAGCAGATGCATGAAGAATATAAGACACAGGTCAGGAGTGTGACTAGTATGGTGAGATAGGCAAAACTGGAATATGAGAAGAGATTGGCCAAAAGAGCCAAAGAAAATCCTAAGCAATTTTTTAGCTATGTGGCCAGTATGAGGAGAAATGATTGTGGAAGAATGACATTGTAGGATAAAAATGGGAATAGAGTGGCTGATGCAGAGGACATAGTGGAGTTGTTCAATGAGCACTTTATTGGAGTATTTCATCCTGGAGGAGTGAGTTCCAAATATTGAGTATTCTGGATGTCAGTAAAGTTGTGGGATTGGATGGTATTTAACCATGAGTTTTCAGAGTTTTTAAGGTCAATTGAGCAGTCAGAGTTTTCCGACAGCTCATTTGACCTGGCTCTTCAATGAAAGTCTGGCTGTGGAAAGGCACACAAAGAATGGAAGGAAGGTAAGATAGTACCATTCCATAAGGGTGATAGGAGACAGGAAGTATCTTATTATAGGCCAGTTTGTGTGTCATCAGTAGTTGTTAATGTCTTGAAGAAAGTAGTGAGGGACTATATACAACTTTGGGCAGATGAAGGTAATGTTATCTATGGGAGTCAACATGGATTTGTGAAGGGGTGCTCTTGATCTAGTAATATAATTACCTTTTATAATAAAGTGACAAAAGCAGTTGATGAGAGAAAGGCATATACTGCCATTTGTTTGGATTTTGCAAAGGTATTTGACCAGGTGCCACATGATAAGCTGATATTTAAGTTGCTGCACATGGGCTTGGATGTCAGGTTGGTCATCTGGATTCAGGATTGGCTGTCTGATAGGTATTAGAGAATTGTGTATGGTGAGGCAGTTTCAAGGAGGCAGAAGGTTATAAGTGGGGTTCCACAGGGCTTAGAACTGGTACCTGATTTTGTTCAACCTTTATATCAATGACATTGTCAATGGATTGGAATTGGATATACAGTTGTTTGCAGATGATGTGAAGCTGGAAAGGATTATCAGTAATACTGCAGATGCGGCAGCCCTGCAAGAGGATTTGAATAAACTTGACAGATGAGCAAATGAATCAGGATGTCGGTTTAATGCAGCAAAATGTAAAGCTTTGAAGTTTGGGACACTTCATTTTATTGGTGGAGTTGTAATGGAGGAAGTAGGGGAGACAAGAGATCTGGGGTTGATGGAAAACTGAAATTTAGGTAGTATATTTGCAAAGGTGGTGAGGGTAACACAGAGGATTGCTCCAATACTGAGAAGGATTCTGCCCTGTAGAGATAAGAGTTATCATTTCACAGTATAAGACCTTGATCAGACCAGACTTAGACTGTTGTTTTCAAATTTAGTACCCAGGATTTGAAGGGGAAATATTAACTGTGGAAAAGGGTACACAGGCAGATAACAAAGATGGTTTCAGGACTGCACAATGTCAGTTATGAGGATCGACTGAGGGAATGTGGATTGCAGAGTTTGTTGGATAGAAGAAGGAGAGCTGATATGATTGAGACTTTTAAACTGTTGAGAAGCAGTTACACGGTGGATATTGTGGAGTTCTTTTGTTAGCTGAATAGCAGGAAGGAGTGATGAAATGGAGGCCATCCATGGAAGTTATGGATGGAAGCTGTGAGCAAGAGGATGAGGAGTGGGTTCTTTGTGTGGAGGGTGATCGAACCATAGAATGCATTGTCTGATAGCGTGGAGAGAGCAAGAACGGTCAATGAGTTAAAAGAGTAGTATGATAGATTTTGTGTTTTGTAAGAAGGACCTACCACGATGAGTCTCTTGACTCCATATAGGCCTGAATAATAATAATAATAATAAAATTGTTTAAAATATTAACTGATTTAAATACACCAAACCAACTTTTACAATCCATTCAAGAAATATATACAGGAAATAAAATAGCAGTTAAATTAGAACACATCTCAGAATGGAAAGATATATCAAAAGGATTATGACAATGATGTACCCCCTCACCTCTGCTTTTCAATTTATATATAAATAAAATTATAACAATGTGGAACCAATATACTAAAGGGATAGAGAAGGTTTAGAGGTGCAGGAGGAGAGTGTGTTTTACATACTGAGTACTCTGGATGTTAGTAAAGCTGTGGGACTGGATGGTATTTCACCACGAATTTTGAGAGAATGTGCTAAGGAACTGACAGTGCCTTAGCACATTCTCTTTGACCTGGCTTTTCAATGAAAATCTGGCTGCGGGAAAGGTGTCCACGGAATAGAAGGAACGTAAGATACTGGCATTGCATAAGGGCAGTAGCAGACTTGAAGTGTCTAATTATAGGCCAGTTTGTGTGTTATCAGTAGTTAGTAAGATCTTGGAGAAAGTAGTGAGGAACCATATTCAGCATTGGGTAGATAAGGGTAATGTTATCAGTGAGAGTCAATATGGATTTATGAAGGGGCGCTCTTGTTTTAGCAATACGCTAGCCTTTTATGATAAAGTTACAAGAGCATTAGATGAGGGAAAGGCTTATACTGCCATTTTCCTAGACTTAGCAAAGCCATTTGACAGGGTGCCACATGAAAAGCTGATATTCAAGTTGCAGCATGTGGATCTGGATGTCAGATTGACCAACTGGATTCAGGATCGACTGTCCGATAGGTATGAGAGAGTTGTGTATGGTGTAGCAATATCAAAGAGGCAGAAGGTTACAAGTGGAGTTGCACAGGCAGGGCCGGCGGAAGAGGGCATGCAGGTGCTGCTACGAAGTGGGTGCCGCCGCCGGGTCACCGTTCATAAGTTCATTTTTAAGAAAAAAAATTTTTATCATAAAAACAAAAAATTCTTAGAATGATCAATATTAAAATAAATAAGGCCGTATATACCGAATAAAAATTAAGAAAAATTATATATTGCCGCCTCTTTGATCAGCCAGCGGTTTACAATTTTGCAGTGAGAGCAGGCTAAATGCTTGCATAGAGAATGTTGTGTCTACTGCAGTCTATCTAAAGTGAAATGGTAAACAGTTTTTATGTGCAGAAACGAATTTTTGTACAAAACATTTGTTCCTAGTTAACTAGTCATATGGTACGCATCTCAGTAGGCTACTGACCATAGCGCAGTGCAGACTATTATTTCGTCTCTGTGTCGTGTTGTGTAATAATTTCTTGTGGGTATAAAATTGAAATGGAATCAAAAATTTAAAAAAAAAGTTATCCGGTGCACAAAATCGTAAGCGACATGCTGCGAAAGAAGCAGATGTTAAGAAACAAACTGGGGCTCTTAATAAATTTGTTAAAATATCAAAATATTCTGATGCAGATTGTAACCAACTCAATACATCAGAAATCAGAGTTGAAGAACTGTGCACATCATTTTGTTTGCATCAAAGTACTATTGCAACTATGAACAAGATAACAAGACGCATGATTTAAGTAAAAAACAGTTAGGAGAAGATTTAGTTGTAGTTGACCATGAAATTAATACATTGCTAGTCTGTAAATTTAGAAGATCCAGGTGAATGGTGAAATATTGATGAAAAGTTACGAGTTGTTTTAATTGAAGTGGGGCTTGTTCATAAGTAAAATATAATATATCCCAGAGATACATATGGTCGTAAATTTGGTGACACGTATTATAATAGAAAAATGGAAAATGGGGAGCTCGTGCCAAGAACATGGCTCATTTATTCCGAAACTTTAAATTCTGTTTTTTGCTTTTGTTGCAAACTTTTTGCACCTACAGAATCAAGTAGTTTTGTGGAAGGTTATAACGATTGGAGAAATGATGCAAATATGCAAAGTAAGTACAACTTTGCATAGACATGAGACTAGTTTAACTCACATGAAAAATTTCTTAAAAGGGAACGAACTTGATAAAAATTTAAAAACAAAACTACTATTGATTGTCAGACTCAAAGCATGTGTATGAAATGGAAAAGAAACATTGGACAAGTTTTATAACGCTTGATTGAAATTATAAAATTCCTTGGCAGCCAATTTAGCTTTTCGCAGATCATCTGATAAATTATATGAAAGGAATAACGGCAATTTTTTAAAATTAGTCGAACTGTTTGCGAAGTTTGATCCCATTACGGAAAAATCATGTTGAAAGGACCCTACATCGATATAATAGAGTACACTATTTGAGTAAAGACAGACAAAACGAAATATTGGAAACTTTAAGAAATGCAATCAGGGATACAATTTTATTATCAATTCGAAAATCTAAATATTATTCCATAATTTTAGACTGCACACCTGATGCAAGTAAAACAGAACAAATGACCATTATTATTCACTTTGTTTCCTGTGACAGTGGAATTGTCAAGATCAGCGAAAACATTTTAGGTTTTGCAGATATATCAGATTCCACAGGCTGTGGTTTATGTGCAACAATAATGGAACATCCCCATTGAAGACATGCGAGGTCAAGGGTATGACAATGTGGCAAATATGAAAGGGAAAAAAATATGGGCTCCAAAATTTTCTTTTGAACAAAAATCCTCAAGCTTTTTACTTGCCATGTGCTGCTCATACTCTAAATTTAATCATTAACGATACAGCCAAAGTATATGCAGATACAATTTGTTTCTTTGCAATTATTCAAGAAATATACAATTTCTTTTCATTCTCTTACAAACATTGGACAATCCTTTTAATGTTCGTAAAAATTTTAACATGGAAACAGCCATCAAAAACGCAATGGGAAAGTAAAATTAATGCAATCCACCCTCTACGATATCAATTAGGAGAAATTTACAATGCACTTTTTGAAATTTTTAGTAATGAAAATTTTAATAAAGAAACTCAGCATGAAGCATAAACATTATGTGCTAAAATAAAGGACTACAAATTTATTTGCTCTCTTATAACTGGGCATGATTTACTTAACAGAATAAACCCTGTGATTAAATGCTTCAAAACAAAAATATGAACATTACACTTGCTTTAGAATTTATCGAAAACTTAAAAATATTCTTACAAGAGTATCGATCAGATACAAATTTTAAAGAAGTTCTAAAATGGCAAAAGAACTGAGTGAAGAGGTGGACGGAGAACAAGAATTTAAAACTGGTACGGAAGTCCGACGACGAAAGAAGACACGACAATTTGACTACGAGCATCATGACGAAATGCCACAATCGCATAAATTTAGAGTGAATGTGCTTTATACACTTCTAGACGTTGCAATGTGTTCGTTAATAGAACGATTTGAACAACTTAAAACATATTATGATAATTTCAATTTATTGTATAGATTAATACAAATTAATAATAAAGATTTACGAAAAAAATTGTGACGATTTAGAGATTCTCTTGAAGGACGGCGACAATAAAGACCTAAATGCAATAGAACTATATGACGAGTTATGTGCTTTCCGGGGTATTTTTCGGAAGGATAATTTAAATATTCAAAACCCTTTCGATATTCTTAATTTTATTGTATCCAATAATTTATCTTTCCCTAACTTTTCAATTGCTTTAAGAATGCTATTAACCTTACCTGTTAGTGTAGCGAGCGGTGAACGTTGCTTTTCCAAGGTGAAATTGATTAAAACCTACTTAAGAACAAGTATGTCAAAAAAAAAGGCTTCTTAGTTTGGCATTAATAGCTATGGAAAATGATATATGTGCGGAATTAGACGTTAAGACCATTATTTCTAATTTTATGAATATGAAATCAAAAACCCTAAAATTTTAATTAAAAAAAATTTCAAATATATTTATGTAATTTAATTTATTTTCTGTTATTCTGTAAAGATGTTATTTTTTGAATACTTATATTAAATGTTCTAATTATTTTTGAATTCTTTTCTTATTTTCAAATCTATCTTGAGTTTCTTTTATTTTCCTAAAAGATAGTTCCACTTATAAAAATTATTAAAAAAATTTTACAAGTTACTAAGAATTTAGTAACTTGTAAAATGCAAGAATTTTTTAAACTTTAGTTCAAATAAATTTTAACTTTAATTTTAATTAAAGTTAAAATTTATTTTAATTTTAAAATTCATTTTAATTTTGTTAGCGATTCTGTTTGGTGAGAAGGCTAAAATCCCTATATCATTATATATTCAACGATTAAAGTAAAGTGGCTTTATCAAAATTTGCTTTAACTTTTGAGAATTTTTTGAATATACGGGTTTTTAACGATTATCCGGCTTAGTCAACACCCCCGGTTCATTACATATAGCAAACCAATGTGTAGCTTTTCTGTCAAAATCTATTTAAGAAATTTCAAATAATTTAAATTTTTATTATCGTAAAAGAACCACACATGCCCGGATTGTTACAGGGGCACTTAGATAGACATTGCATGCGGGCGGCAAAGACCCTAGCGCCGGCTCTGTGCACAGAGCTCAGTACTGGGATCTATATTGTTTAACCTTTATATCAATGATATTGTCCATGGACTGCAAGGGGATATTCGGTTGTTTGCAGATGATGCGAAGCTGGGAAGGGTTATTAGTAATAGTGCAGATGTGGTAGCCCTGCAAGAGGATTTGAATAAGCTAGATAGATGGGCAAATGAATGGGGGTATGTTTAATGCAGCAAAATGTAAGGTCTTGAGGTTTGGGACACATCGATGGGATGCTGGATACTCTATGGGAGGAGTTAAACTGAAGGAAGTATGAGAGACAAGAGATCTGGGTTTGATCATTGATAGAAACCTGAAATTTAGGGGACATATTACAAAGGTAGTGAAGGTAATGCAGAGGATTGTTGCAATAATCAGAAGGAGACCAACCTGCAGAGATAAAACAGTTATCATTCCGTTGTATAAGACTCTGATCAGACCACACTTAGACTATTGTTCTCAGATCTGGTCCCCAGGATTTGAATTGGATAAATTAACTGTGGAAAGGGTACTGAGGCAGATGAGATGATGTCGGGACTGTACAATGTTAGTTATGAGGATCGGCTGAGGGAGTGTGGACTGCAGAGTTTGGTGGATAGAACAAGGAGGGGTGATATGATTGAGACTTTTAAACTGTTGAGAGGTGGTTACAGGGTTGACACTGGGGAGTTCTTTCGCTTGGTGGAACAGTGGGAAGGAGTCATGACATGGGACCATCCCTGGAAGTTATGAAAGGAAACTGTGAGAAAGAGGGTGAGGAGTGATTTCTTTGCATGGAGGGTGGTTGAACCATGGAATGCATTGCCTGATTTAGTGGTGAGAGCGAGAACGGTCAATGCATTTAAAGAGTGGTATGATAGAATTTGTGTTTTTTAGGAGGGACCTCCCTCGATGAGTCTTGATAGACTTGTGTTTCTTAGAAAGGACCTCCCATGATGAGTCTTTTGACTCCATGGAGGCCTGAATAATAATAATAATATAATCTGTTTGGTCTACAAATAACCCCACAAATGAAGATTGATAAATTTTTTATACTATGTATCTATTTATACTATGCTAATACTATTTGCAGATGATCAAATAGTATTAGCTTCATCAGAAGATGATTTACAAAGATCATTAAATGTTATATCAAAACAATATAATATGACAATATCTAAAGAAAAACAAGAATAATGCCATTCAAAGGAGAAAACCCAATAAGAAGTAAAATAATGATAGATAATAAAATATTAGAACAAGTAAATACTTTCAAATACTTGATATGTGATTTATCATAGGAAGAAGAAAAATATACACACTCTAAAATATCAATCTTTGTCAAAGTAAATGGCATAATAAATAATATATTTAAGCTATCCTTACTACAAAAATATGCTATTATCAGATTATATAATGTCTTGTCAAAATCAACTCTACTATATGTAAGCGAAACATGGACCATAAAAAGGAAAGATGAAAAATGAATTCAAATAGTAGAAATGAAATTTCTCAGAAAAATAACTGGATACATCAAGTGGAACCATAAAACAAATGAAGAAATTTTATAATCCCTGAATATAAAACCAATTATTTACTACATAAGACAGTATAAATAAAAATTGATAGAACATTTAAATCGAATTGACAACAGCAGACTACCAAAAATATTATACAAATATAAAATAAGTGGAAGACGAAGAATCAGAAGACCAAGAAAGAGATGGCATGAGACCAGAACAGGCAACCTGTCCTAAAATACATAGAGGAGGAAGTAATAGTCTTTTTTGCACAGTAAGTTACGTAGTGTAGCAAATGGCACCGATGTCAAGCAGAATAGTGGTGTCCAAGGCATTGTTGTTTAAAGAATTTAACCAAAGGGACTCCTTACAGTGCAATGTGTGCAAGATATATGCATTACCAGAGACAAATCGAATTTGGCTTGTAAGTGATAGTGGTGGGAAACTGTTCTGAAAATGCTATGAAAGCATGGGTCAAAAGTGCATGTCAGGTCACAAAATTGAAGTGGTCGATGGAACTGAGAATACACATGAAAATGTGTGTGATGCAACGGCAGATAGGATTCAAAGAGAAGTTAAAAGTGACTCAATTAAGAGAGAGAGAGAGAGAGAGAGAGATTAAAAGTATTGATGGAATAGTAGTATAACAGATGTAAAGAATGAAGACTTGGCTGTAATGAGGGAATAGCTCAGTTATGCTGAGCGATACATAGGGCGAAGCTGGAGCTGCAACTAATGTAGAAACATCTGGCAAGTGGGTCAGCTGATATCAGAAAGATAGAAGTGCAAGATAAGAGAAATGAGTGCTTAACTAAGAGAGAAGGAAAAATCAAGGGGTGAGTCTTCTATGGCAGTTCAATCATAAGAAGTTTGTTTCCCGAGAGATCAACAAAATTATGCTTCCCGGGTGCAAAAATTAATGATGTTAGTGAGACTATTAGAACACAAAAGGATAAAGTGAAAGAGTTGATTGGAATGAATGATTTTGACTGGAATGAATGATTTGAAAGGAGAAACAGTATGGTATGAGAGAGCATATGAAATAATTACTTGAAGTAGTAAAAGAAAAGAGTGAGAGAGTTAAGATAGTGAGTCTGTTTCTGCAGTATGACAGAGTAAGCTGAGAAGGAGGGCCAGAATAGTGAATGACTTGATGTGTAGGTTATGGAGGAGGAGCGGTGTGAATTTAACTGACAAATGGACTTATACAAGAAGGATGGTTTGCATCTGAATGGAATTGGTGTCAGAGTCTGGAAAAAGTATTGTTGAATGAAGTGAAAATGGATTTGCAAAACCAGGGAAACTAGAGCTTTAAGGGGAGAGGGGACTGTTGAGTGGATATGCAGACATCAGTGAGGCAGTTGAGTGTAAAAATGAGTATAAAATGCCTAAGTTAGTATCACATAAGACCAGAATGGGATATTTAGTATAAAGTGTCAGGATTGCGATGGACCTAAGGCACTTTTGGACTCTAGGTACAGTAATGCCAGGAACATTAGGAACAAGGGGAAGGAATTTTTGGCATTGGTTAGTTGATCCTGGCCAGAGGTTATTGGTATTAGAGAGACATGGCTGACAGATGATATAGTTAGTGGGCTAGAATGTGATATAGTGTGTGTGGTATAGTGTGTTCAGGGAGGATATAGAGAAAAGAATTGGGGGAGGAGTGTTATTGATGATAGTTGATGAACAGCAACCAAAGAGAGTAGAAATTGAACTGCAGGCAGGGCCTTCTTATCCATTAGGCTAAATGGGCTAAATGTCCATGGGAAAGATCATTTTATACTTTGAAACAGATTAAAAAGTCTCTGCGATCTTCGTTAGGACAATCCAAATTCAATAATTTAAGTATCTATCCATAGAATACAATATATTAGAAAGGATAGATCATAGTAAAATTATAAATTGATTTTCAGAAAGTAAATGCCACAAAAAAATAAAAATAAATAAAATTAAAATTAATTAGAATTTTTTAAGCTTTTTTCTATTTTGTGTGTTTTTATAAATACAAATAAACTACCTTTATTATATTATAAATATTGTTGAATTAAATAAAAATGTGCAATGTCGATATATTTTAACATAACATTTTTTGCAGTGAAAGTTATTTAATTAATTATATGTATTATTTAATTATTGCTCAATTCAATGTGATTAAGGCATCAAATTTTTTTAGCCCATGACTCTCAAACTTGTTAAGACAGCCCTGATGTGTTATTTTCAGTGAAAATAACACTTTTCAGGCTATTTGGTGTGAGATAGAGGCCAGCAAAACAAAATATACAGTTGGATGCTGTTATGGAACAGGGATGGAAAAGAGAATGAAAATAGTATGTATCAGCAAATAGACTCAATGAGTGGAGGACTGGTAATTATTATAATGGATTTCAACTGTGGGAACATAGATTGGAAGGAAGAGAAGACACACAGGAGGAAAGAAATGGATTTTATGCAGTTACTAAGGGATAATTACCTGAGACAACATGTAATTGAATATACTAGGGGTTTGAGAGTGCTCAATCTAGTAATTGCATCTGAGAACTTATCTATAACGAATATGACCAGTTTGCCACCAATTGGTGAGAGTGATCATATGATCTTGACCTGGGAAGTGGCTAAATGTGTGGAATTTTCAATTAAAATGGGGGTATATGTGGAATTACAGGGCTGGTAAGTATGACAAGCTTAGGAGATTGCTTGGATCAGTGTCATGGCATATGGCTATCAGTGCCATGGCTAGCCATATGCAGACTTCTGTGAAGAGAAGATTGATGTGTAAGTACAAGGCTGATGATTATGACAAGCTTAGGAAACAGCTTGGAGATATAGCATGGAATGAGGAGATGAGTGGTAAGGAAATAGATGCTGCTTGGGAACTGACAGAAATACATAACAGCATCAATGTGTGAATGTATTCTGAAGGCCAAAAGACTGATTAAGATAGGTGTAAAATGGATGAATTGAGGGGCTTAATCATGAAATCTGAAAAACGAAGATACTTTGGAGGCAGTACAAGATGAATAATGGTAATAATCAGTTAGAGTATAAAGAACAAGCAAGGAGAGTGATTCAGTAAGGAAAACAAAAGTGCAGTATGAGAGCAGATATTTCTCAGGTGATCACTTCATGATCACTCTCACCAACTGGAGCAAAGTGCACCCCCCCCCCTCCCTCACAATTACATCCTCTGATGAAATGATCAGATGCTGCTTGAGATAGTTATCTCAAGTTCTTTTGAGAAATTCTTTTTCCTTATTCCCAAATGCTATCGCTTATTCCAATCTGTACTGCCATAATTAAAGTCGCTCATAATAATTACCCTTCCTTCGTTCACTAATCCAAGCAGGGCTGGTCTATAAAGGGACCCGGGTGCAAGAAACCTTTTGGGGACCCTAAAATATTTTTCAAAGGTAAAAATTAAAAGATTCGAAATAAACGTATTGTAAAACCTCTTACCTGCAAATGATTTTGGCACAGGAAAACAAAAAAAAACACATTCGAAATATAACAGGTTAACATAATGTTTACTGAACACAAAACAAAAGTATTAAATAATTAAAATAAATAAATATTTAACACAAACAAAAGTAACCTGGCTTGCCAACTAGAGCACAAAAACTATTTACAATTAATTATTGTTTAAAGTAATAAAAAAAATCAATTTAAGCACATAAAAAAATAAATAGGTTTACTATTTAGGGGCCTAGTTTTACTAACACGTATATTGCTTAATATGTATTTATTTAAATATGCGATTTTTTTTTTTTTTTTTTTTTTTTTTGCTATGTCATTAATCATTTCCGAAAAACTTCAATTTTTGGCAATTTCCTTTTCGTTGCTTAATATAGCAAGTGCATTTAAACGTTCTTCGCACATACTTGACCGAAGATAATTCTTTATCAATTTTAATTTGCTAAAAGAACGCTTTGCACTTGCTATAGTAACTGGTAACGTAAAGAAAATTTTCAATACAGTTAGCCCATTTGGAAACAGTTCATTATAACTATTATTTAATATATATTTATTGCAATATGTCTTGTGCGTTATTTACATTTTTTTGGTCCAAGATCAATTCTTGTAACAAATCAATTTTTTGGATTAAGTCTTCATTTACATCTTTACTATAATATTTTACAAAATCCCTTGAGCGGTTTTCTAGTTCATTTTTTTCTAATGTTTTTATATCAGTGATTAATTTAAAATAAGAAATAACATTGGGTATATTTTTAAATCTCTCATCTATTTGTACAATAACAGTATCAATCACAACATTGAAAAAGTGACATCTAAATTCCTCTGCCAGGTTTAGTAAAACTTGAATGTTGAGTATGAGGAAAGATTGAAAAGATGTAATTTGCAGAGTCTAGTGGAGAGAAGGAAGAGGGGAGATATGATAGAGACCTACAAGTTGGTAAGGGGTTGTTATAGGATCAATGGTGGAGAAGTTCTACAGAGAATAGCGGGAGATCAGGGGAGAACCAGAGGTCATCCCTGGAAACTGTATAAAGAGGGTGTGAGTAGGGGAGTGAGAGGCAGGTTTTTTTCGTACAGAGTTGTGAGTGATTGGAATGCCTTGCCTGAGAGTGTGGTGTCTGCAAGGAGTTTGAATGTGTTTAAGACGTGGTATGATGAGATGTGTGTGAGATAAAAGGACCTCCTAGATGAGTCTTGGATTCCATGGGGTCTTGTTAATAATAATAATAATAATAATAATAACTTCATCTTCTGCTAGTTCGGAAAAGAATCATTTTCTTTTTCGAATTCTTTTTTCAGGGAAGTCTTCGGAAATATTCAAGTTTCATGCTATCATTTCTGCTTTGTCTAAAAATGTGTTAAATTTTGATTTTAAATTTTGGATTTTATTTTTAATTTTATTCACTAAATTAAAAGCAGAGTCAAAAACAATTGTTTTTGCTTGAAATAGTTTGTTGATACTATTAATTTTTGACAATATTGTAAACCACACCGATAAGCTTAAAATAAATGGCATTTCTTGTAACGAATCTAGTAGACTTTTAGCTTCGGATACTGATGTGTTATCGTTAATTGCACCAATAAATTCTTCTAAGGCATTATAAGTTTGTTCAAACTGTGTCTATTTTGACTTCCCATCGAGTATCACATAATGGTTTAAGCATAATATTTAAATGCTTTTGTATAATTTCCCACCTTTTTCTAGATGTAGAAAATACGCAGTATAAACGTTGCAATATTCCAAAAAATTTTTTTACAATATGTACTACTGGAAGCACATCACAAATTATCAAATTAAAAGAATGTGATAGGCAAGGCACATAAATTGCATGAGGGTTTAAACTAATTATTCTAGATTGTACGCCTTTATATGTTCCCTTCGTGTTGCTACCGTTATCATATCTTGCCCTCTACAATTCATAATATATCATAATAAATCAAGCTCACCTATTCTTTTTAAAAGTGAATTTGCTAGTTCTTCACCAGTCACTTCAGTTACTTCAATAAATCTTATAAATGACTCATTTATAATTAATTTTTTGTCTACAAAATTTACATATCTAATAATTATTGAAGTTTGTTCCTTGTGAGAAATATCAGGAGTACAATCCATTTGGATACTGTAATATATGGCTGCTTTTATGTTGTCTTTAATTTTATTAAGGACTACATTACCTAATGCAGCAATAATTTCCTCTTGAAATCCATGCACCAAATGATACCAAATTCTTTTTTTCATATTTTTAATTCTGTTTACATGATCCATTAGCATAGGATCATATTTACTTAATAATTCTATTAAACTTAAAAAACTTCCATTATTCGGCATTCCTATTGTTTCACGGGATCTTTGAAATGACAGATTATTATTTGCTAAAAATAGAATTACGTCTACAATTCTTTGGAATAGTAATTTTGGACGTTCCGTTTCTTTATTTATATTAATTTGATTTGTTCTGTCAACAGTCAAACATAAATTAAACCTTTTTAATAATTCTTACCAAGCAATAAAAGAATTAAAGTGACCAACAGAAACCTTATGATCTCAAATTACAGATGACAGTTTTCTCCATTTATTAAAACCATATATAAATCGTGTTGATTGATCTTTTTCTCTTCTTTTGAAAAATAATACACAACAAAAGCAAAATACTGAGTCTTGAGCTTTTGAGTAACCTAACCAGCTGCGAAGCTGAATTTCACAATTTGGCATTTTTTTTAAATAGTACGATGTAGAAAATGATCTACCTTCAACATTCTTAACGAATGTGTCTTGATGATGTTGTTTAGGTCCAGTTTTAACACAAAATAATCTAAATTTATCAGTTATAATATTTGGCTACAAACCTGGATCATTTATATTCACTTGTTCTCCATCGTTATTATTGTTTTAATCGTTATTTGCTGTATCCAAAATGTTTGTATAATCAGACGCGTCTTTTTTGACGAATCCCACAGTTTCTACATTTTAGTTGAAAAGTTGTGTGGCTTGTTTGGAGTTTTCTTCTTCAGTTGAAGTTTGAATCGCAACTGCTGAAGTCGTAGCAATTTCGTTGTCAGATTTATTTTGTAGCCATGAAAACAAATTTACTTGTGACTTTTTGAGATTTTGCTTTCTTCTTTTTTCTTTTCTGCTGATTTCCTTTTTTGACACCCAGAGGGATACTTTCTTGGCATGGACATTATGGGTTAGGCTTTGCCTATCGAATAAGTAAATAATATTAAATATTTTTTATCCCATGAATTAACAATAAGTTTAAATATGTACATACTTTTTACAATATTACAAAATTTTAGAAACACTCAAGGAATGTGTTTATTTTTTCGTTTGTTTACTTCAGTATATCAGTTTCACCCTTATTTATCACTATTAACTGAGTTGAAATTAACGTAGTTGAGATCGAATCACGTGCAGACAACACTTCATAATCCTGAATATTGATAATACATTTCACATAGCTTTAAAAATAACTTACTGTATTTACTGGAATATAACTGGTCCTCACGTATAACTCGCACCCCATGATTTTACTTTGCAAAAAAAAAGAAATTGAAAAGTTTCGCTTAACGTCGCACAGAAAAAAAAAGCTTAATCACGTTCACCTCATGGCATTCTTATAGAGAGGCTTATACGCTGGTTAGACATGATAACTAATAATTAAGGAATTGACAGCGCAGACTAGAAATATAAATTAAATAAACTTTAATATATACTTTCCGATATTTCGGCAAACGTCTTTTCTTTTTTTTTACGTCTTTATTATTATTTTTATTATTTATTTATTACTTTTTATTATGTCCCATAGTGGATGGCATTGATTCCCCCACTTACAAACTAGCCAGACATTTAGCCAAAGTGCTCTCACACTATACTGGCAACACACCATCACGCATAAAAAAAACTCAGCCCACTTCAAAGCCAGTATAGAAAACCTTACACTCCAACATAATGACATAATGGTCAGTTTTGACATCTCCTTATTCACGAATGTCCCCCTCAAAGAAACCTTAGGGCTAATCCAAGCTAAATTTCCTCCCGATATCTCAGCCCTATTTCAGTTTACAATGAACTCAGGCTATTTCGTTTGGCAGGAAAAATTCTACAAACAGATAGAGGGGCAGCCTTGGGTTCACCACTTTCCCCACCCTTGGCCAACTTCTTTATGGAGACTTTTGAAGAGAAAGCCTTAAACTCAGCCCCACAAAAACCTACCATATGGCTTCGCTACGTTGATGATGTGTTCGCTATTTGGCCTCATGGCCCGGATTCACTCCTCTCCTTCCTAACACACTTAAACAACCAACACCCTAGAATCACGTTCACCCTGGAAAAAGAGAAAAACAATAACCTCCCCTTCCTAGACACACTAGTCACCCGCCAACCTGATAGAACCTTGGTTTTCTCAGTTTATAGAAAACCCACCCATACAGACAGATACATTCACCAACAATCCCATCACCACCCCTCACAACAATATGGAGTTATTAAGACACTATTCAACAGGGCAAAAATAATCTGTTCAAATGATCAAGCCCTAACCACCGAACTAAATCGCATCCGTGACACTTTCTCAGCCAATGGCAAACCCCCCCCCCCCAAAAAAAAAAGAATCAAAAAAATACTTAAACCAGTTATCCACAACCCACCTTCCCCCCCTTTCACAAAAAAGATTATTCTAAATCCATCACCATTCCCTACATCCGAGGCACCTCAGAAAAAATCAACAAAATCTTAAAAAAACATGACTTGACCACTTGTTACAGACCATATAGAAAATTGGCATCCCTTATCCACTCCACTAAAGACCAACCACTCCCCCCTAGACCTACCTGGTGTATACCAGGTCCCTTGCAGCTGTAAATTGTCCTACTTTGGCCAAACAGGCAGGACAGCAAATATCAGAATCTCAGAACACAAAGATTACACCCGATTTCACCAGTACAGCCACTCTGGGCTTGCAGACCATGCTCTGGATACTCGCCACAGAATAAGATGGAAGAAATCCACAGTAATACACCGCAGCAAGTTCAAATATGAAAGCCTATTCATGGAATCAGCCTCAGCCCTTAGAAACATGCAAACCTCAACAAATTTGGATGCATGAGACTGCCCC
This sequence comes from Typopeltis vanoorti, assembly GCF_054136105.1. Classification (NCBI taxonomy): domain Eukaryota; kingdom Metazoa; phylum Arthropoda; class Arachnida; order Uropygi; family Thelyphonidae; genus Typopeltis; species Typopeltis vanoorti. The sequence continues at coordinate 148,040,839 of NC_143556.1, forward strand.
AAATTTGGGAAACATTTATCGGAAGAACTTCAGCCCAAAGGCCAAGAACTACCAATATAGCCCGCCAGGGGGCACCATTAAGACTTTAGGAAAACGGTAACTTCCTAGCTTCTGTTCTCATTTGCTGTTATGTAGTACTTACGTGCACTTGTCTTTGTATTAAGTTCCCAAGAAGATGGCAATGTGACGTTTGCCGAAATATCGGAAAGTATATATTAAAGTTTATTTAATTTATATTTCTAGTCTACGCTGTCAATTCCTTAATTATTAGTTATCACCTCATGGCAATAGTGACTCGCTTCCCATGGCAAACCACGTGTCCTCCATACTAGCCAATACATCTGCAGACACAAGTAAAAGCAGGTCGTTTTATTGTATCTGAATAAGGTACAAACATCTGCAGTCTGTGTAATATATTTCTCAACAAATAGTGCAATTAGAGACTGCTGTGATAAAAATGGCACTAACTAATGAATCGCATGTCCCTTCTCCCAAAAACTATGCTATTTAGCTGCAAGCAAAACCATATGCTGCACTGGCAAACACTAAAAACTAGATGTGTGGGAGTATGTTCCCCCCCCCCCCCAGCTGAAATGCAGAGCAACAATAAAAATCAACAGAAAGTGTTAAAATTCGTAAATGTGTTAAAGCTAGGAAATATATAGTGAATATTGTTATGGCACTTTCAGATATCGAATTTGGTTGAAGAGAATTAGCATTTCAATTCAAAAATTGTCTGCTGACTTTTATCTTTGACTTACGCGACCTTTTGTTAATACTGCACCAATCATATGCACATATCTTTACTGACATGGCTGTCTGTTCATTAGTCATTCGTGAAGGATTGTTCATTAAGTATCCCAAGTCTTGTAAAGTACTGCTAATTTTTGCTTGAAATAATGGGAAAGCAGATGGTGTTATTTGGGTAGGATGCACACAAGGAAACTGCTCTCTAGGCAGGAAATAGCAATTGCAATATATGCAGGGATTTTACGAAAAAAACTGAAAACTTTATTTTCCGAAAATCAATGTAAAGGAAATTTGGTTTTATATCTAATAAGTAAAACATATTAATTGACAATAAATACTTCCAATCCATATTTTAATGATTACGATTTAATAAAATCCAAATACACTTTAGAAAACGGATACGTTCTTTACGAAATGAAAAGATATATCAAATGATGGTGAAGGAGTCACACCATGTCTGGATGCCTGACTAATAATGCAACAAATGAACTGGACAAAACTTGTACATCGGTTTATCACGGAGATATATTGATGGCTTGGAAACAGGATGTTTGTTTCTAATTTTCTTATTACTTATTATTATGAAACAGTTGGTAGAGTTTAATTAATTACTGCATTTTTATTTGGTATAGCTGTACTTAATAAAATTGCATTATATTAAGTTGAAATATGTGTCAGCGAAGATGTATGAAATGTATTTTTTTATTTAATTATTTTTTAAGATGAGCCCTGGGTTGCATGCCAGAAAAAAAGTCATTGGTGTTCCGCGTTTGGCAGGCATGTTAAGGGTTGTCCAACCCTGCTCTAGACTAACCATATATAAAGAATATAATAAATATTATTTCAACGGCTTCGATAACGAGCCAAATGGTATAAATGTGTAACAGATTAGAAAAAAACTAATGATGAATCAGGCATTTTAGGGCAAAAACGAAATCATGTTTGTTAATTTTTATACACTGCATAAACACATCAAAAGGGTTAAGCAAAAACCCTAATATAATAGAGAAACACAGAGATATTAATATTACCAGAGGCCTAAAATCCGATGAAATCCCTTTAGTTATAAGCAAAATTAGAAGAAGAAATAAAATAAAATAAAATAAAAAATACATTTCTGCAAATGTGTACCGACTGTGCTCACTTGATCGTGGGGTCTGGGTGCATTGCACCCATCGTATCCCCGAGATGGCCGGCCCTGAATTCATCATCATCATCATCAAATTCCTGCCATGTACCCTCAAGGGGTGTACAGGATATGATAGTACTACATAAAAAAAAATTACATCATTATTAATTTCCTATCTACAATTTTCTTCCAAATCAGTCTGTTACTTGTCAACACTCCAATATTATCAGATCTTATATTTCTGTCGTCTAAAGCACTTTGTACCGTATCAATCCACCTATATCTTGGTCTTCCTCTCGGTCGTTTTCCTGCCAACCTGGCTGAGAACACTTGTTTTGTTAATCTTTCCTCGCCCATTCTGTTTAAGTGACCATACCACCTGAGATTAGCTCTGCTAACGCATTCCTGGATGCTGATAATATCAAGTTCTTTCCTAATATCCTCGTTTTTAATATGATACTGCCATTGATGCCATCTGTTCACGCCTATAATCTTTCTCAGGACTCTCATATCTGAAGTCTCTAGTCTTTGGTCAAGTGTTTTACTTCTGACCCAGCTCTCAGATCCATAAGTTAAAACTGGTTTGAACACTGTCTTGTATACAGCTAATTTAGTGTTCCGACTAATTTCTCTCTTATTCCATATGAATTTATTCAATTGACTTCCCATTCCTGATTCTGTTGTCTATTTCTATATTTAATTTACCATCTTCAGTAAAAATCGTGCCTAAATAGCTGAAATGTTTTACTTGTTCCACAGGTTCTCCATTCACAACACAGTTGACATTTTCAATGATTCTGCCTATTTTCATTGTCTTTGTCTTTTTATTGCTGACCTTCATACCATATCTATTACAAGAGCTATTCAATTTAGTCAGAGAATCTTGCAGACTTTTAGCGGATTTATTTAGAAGTATAACATCATCTGCATAAAGCAAAGAGCTGACATTAACATCTCCAATTTTGATATCATGTTTAATACCACTTTCCTTCATAATGTGATCCATATAGATAATGAATAACAGAGGGATAATGTACATCCTCGTCTCACACCAGATTTAACATTAAACCATCTTCCTGTACTTCCTTCAATTCTAACTGCTGACTTACAACTCAAATAAAGACTAAGTATTGCTTGATATAATGTCCCATTGACACCATATAACTGCAGCATATTGAATAGCTTCTCTCTTGGCACCTTGTCATATGCCTTTTCCAGATCGACAAAACTTAAATACAGATCTTTGTTATATTCCCATGCTTTCTCGACTATTTGTCGTAAAGTGAAGATCTGATCCTGACAGCCTCTATTTGGCCTGAATCCAGCTTGTTCTTCACCAAGCTTTTCTTCCACAATTCTTCTCAACCGTTTCTCAAGTATGCTTGCATAGATCTTGCCAGGAACACTCAGTAGGGAAATACCTCTGTAATTCTCACATGCAGTTTTATTTCCCTTTTTATATATGGGAACTATGGGAGCTCTACTCCACCAATCATCGGGAATTCGTCCCTCTGTCCAGGCTTTCTGAACTATGCAGTGCAGCCACTGTAAGACTTATACCACCATACTTCAGCATTTCTGGTCGAATATCATCTACTCCTGCTGCCTTTCCACATTTCAAGCCTTTGATGGCTTTTTCTACTTCAAGTATGGATATGTATTCCTGACTGCATGCCTGGTCAGTGTTTTTTACCACTGTGCTGTCATCACTGCTTGTTTCATTTAGCAGTTTTTCAAAGTAATTACTCCATACTTCAAGGATATCTTTTTCTCCCGTTTTCATGTCACCTTTATCATCTCTAATTCCTTTTATAGCACTCTTTCCTCCATTCTTAAGCTTCTTCAACAACCTCCAGAATATTTTGCCACCTTCTTGATATTTATTTTCTATATTCTTGCCAAAGTCCTCCCATGACTTTTGTTTAGCTAGTTTTACACAGTGTTTAGCATTCTTGCATTTGTCTCTATATTCTCTAAGAGCACAAGCTGACTTATTTGACAGTAACTTTTGGTATGCTTTCTTCTTTTCCTTCACTGCTTCTTTAACCTCCTGTGTCCACCAGGGAGTTCTGATTTTTTTATCCTTACAAACAACCTCACCACATGCCTCTCTGGCAGAATCAATCAATGTTTTCTTCAGAGTTTGCCACTGAATCTCCAAGGTTTGATTCCTGTTCTCAAACTCTTTCATTTTCCCTTCAATAATCTTTGTGTATTTTAGTCTACAGCTCACATCTGAGAGCTGCTCAACTTTTATTTGCTTTAAATCTTTCTTACATGTTATTCTTTTCAATATGAAATTCAATTTTATCCTGCTCAAGACTAAATAGCGATCACTTCCGATTTCAAATCCTCTGTACACTCTGGTGTCCTGCACCAGGGAGAAAACATCACTATCAACAATAACATAGTCAATGAGACTTTTCTTATTCCTTGCCTCTTCTCTCCATGTGAATTTGTGCACATTTTTATGTTGGAACATGGTGTTAGTAATAACCAGTCCATGTCCTGAGCAGAAATCCAACAGATATTTGCCATTATTATTAGCTTTGCTCTTTTCTCCAATTTTTCCCAAAATATTTTTGTATGTCTCACAATCATTTCCTACTCTGCTATTTAGATCCCCAACAAGGACCAACTTTTCATTTTTCATTGTGTCAGTTGCTTTTTCTAAAGCCTCAAAAAATTCCTCCACTTCTACCTGAGTAGAACCTTGTGTGGGACCATAGGCACAAATAAGTCTCATTGTCCAGTTCCCCATTCTCATATTTGCCCACATTACTCTACTTGAGACTGACTGCCATTCAAGAAGATTAGCCTCGTATTTTGTGTTGAATACTATGGCTACTCCTTCTTTTCCTTGATTGTCATTGCCTGAATATAACATTTTGTATTTATTGCTCAGAAAGATCTCACCAGTTTTGGTCTTTTTTGTTTCAGTCACCCCTATTATGTCGATCTGGTACTTATCTAATTCCTCAGCTAGTTCCATTTCTTTGCCATTCAGGCTTCTTACGTTGATAGTACCGATCTTTAACTCTGCTGATGTTGAGTTGGGGTTTATTTTCATATTTGTTCCAGTAGCTGACTTTTCGCTGTTCGCCCTGGTTCCCTGGCGAAAACAACGGGGGCCTTGTTTAACCGGGCGACGCCCCAGCCGGCATGAAATTTTGTCATGTTGTACCATCATTCTATATTTTGGTTTAACCAATAAGAATACAATTTGGTCGGCTAAATCCCAAATTGCCAGCCCATCCTCGTCCGTTCAGTATCCAAGTAGATACCCAACAGGGTGCACCATGAGAAGGTGAGGATTGGACATTAGGTCAGAAGCCCTGGTCGGTTCTCCGCATTCCTTTAAAGGCTATGTGGAAGTCTCCTCTCAGTTATACAGCTTTGACCCTTAAGCACCCCGCCCTGAATTCAAGTGTGCATATTTCTTCATTTCACCCTCCATATTCCCTTGCCTTTAGCAACATCCAAAATTTAAGTAGGAGGCTAATGATAACTTATTTGGAAGTGATCACTTTCCATTATATCCACTTTTCTACTGGGACAGCTCTGTGCTACATCACTGATATGACAATGGGAAAATTAAGCAAGCTGACTGTTCCACTTTCTCCTCTACAGCATATTTTGATTCTGCCACAATCAGCTCATCTCCTATCAGTAATGCAGCGAAGCTTGTAACAGAGCATATTATAGCAGTAGCCACAACTACTTAAATAAATTTTTGGTTTGCACTTTTTTCAAAGCCAAGGTAATATGATAATTGCACAACAGCCAAAGAAGCCCAGAAAAATGCTTGAGATATTTTCTGCAGGTACCCCACAACAACAAACCTAATTCCTTTCAAACATGCCCAGGCTATATACATTTGTCCCCAGAACCAGAAAAACTTCTGGAATCAATTTACTTTATACATATCAAGCTCCACCAACAGCAAAGAAGTATGGGAAAAAAATCCAGAAAATGAAAGGCAAATATACCAACCATTGGCTCTTGTTTCTTGAACACAATGGTTGCACAATTGCTGATTCAAAAACATTGGCAACATCATCTTCTTATCTCCCTCCCCAAGTTTTTTTGACCAAAAACGGAAAAAATCAAAGTTGCTTTGCTTAAATGTCATCCAAAAATGCCAGATAATATTCATCATGAAATGACGAAACATTTCTCAACATCATTCACATTATCCATGGATCAACTGTTGCACCTTTACAACAGAATTTTCTGTGAGAACATATTTGCCATGTCTGGCAAAGGATGATTATAATTGGCATTCCTAATTCAGGTAAGGGTCCAAAGAACTACCATCCAGTTGTTCTGACCAGCTACTTGAGCAAGATTCTGGAAAAAATGGTTAACTTTCACATTTTATGGTTTCCTGAGAGAAACAGCCCTTCTTCCCGAACACAGTCTGGCTTCCAAAAATATTGTTTTACTATTGATGATTTTGTTAGATGGGAGGTATCCATTAGAGATGCCTTCATAAAATGTGAGCATCTAGTATCGGTTTTCTTCAATGTGGAAAAAGTGTGGCATATGACACAGTGTCATATGCCTCACTTTTTATGCTTCAGTGTGGCATATAACAGTGCTTGGAAATTTGGAATACTGAAAAACTTGCATAATTTTTGTCTTAGAGGGAATCTCCCTCCTTAATCAAAAAATTCTTATCTAACCAAATTTTTACGTCTGAGTGAGAACTGCCCTCTCCCATCTTTATAACTAATAGGAGGGAGTCCCACAAGTTTCTGTGTTAAGTGTTGCAATTTTTTGCAATCAAGTTCAGCTCGATAACAGAACAACTTTCTCCAACAGCAAGTAATACCCTATATGTGAATGACTTTACTATCTTCTGTCATTCATGTAATATGAGGGTCATAGAAAGATAGTTACAGCAAGGCACCACCAAACCCACTTCCACCATGAAAATCTCTGAAAATGGACACTTGCAAGTGGGTTAACATTTTCATAGCAGAAGACTGTGTGTGTGTGTGTGTGTGTGTGTGTGTGTGTGTGTGTGTGTGTGTGTGTGTGTGTGTGTGTGTGTGTGTGTGTGTGTGTGTGTGTGCGCGTGTGTGTGTGCGTGCGCACGCACTTTTCCTCAGACATGTTTTCATCCTGACCCAAGTACAACTACGACAATCAATAATCCCAGCTGCACTGGAAGTCACCTTCTTGAGACTGATATTTGAGACAGCAGATTCAGTTTCCTCCTTCACATACATCAGTTATGAGAAAAAGTGCTGTAATGTAATGAACATTCTATGCACCCTATCTTCCTCCTGTTAGGGTGCTGACAGATGTTGTTTGCTTCATTTGTACAGGGCATTGATAAGATAAAAACTTGACTACAGGTTCCAAGTCTATGCTTCTGCCAGGAAGAGCACACTGCTATGGCTATTTACTATCAGGCCATCAAAATTGCAACTGGATCATATTACACAACACCTATTTCTAGTCTGTATGTTGAGGTAAATGAACCTTTGTCACTTCGATCCCAATAACTGTCTCTTGTATATGTAACTAAAATAAAATTCCTGCCAGAGCACTCCACATATCCAGCTATCTTTCAGTCACAATTGGAGAATCTCTGCAACTCTCAACAGACTGCCATAAAACACTTTGGTCTGTGGATTTTGTGCTCTACTACAAACTCTAGAAATAGTGGTAGACAACAAAGCTCAGGCACCACCAAACCCACTTCCACCATGAAAATTGTACATGCCAGCATGTATATATTATTGCATTCAGCAGACTGCTGAAATTTTCCACCTTTACAGTCATCTACCAGCAGCTCTTTGAAGCTAGAACTGAATACTCTGTTTTGTGCCTGTTTACACAGATGGGTCAGAATCGGAGGATCTAGTAGAATCTTCTTTTGTCTTTCCAGACAAAGCTACACAAATCCTGCTAGGGTGTAACAACCTTACAGCAGAGCTGTATGCTATAGAGCTTGCACTAAAATGCATCAGATTTTATTGCTTACAAAGATGCATGATATATTCAGACTCGCAAAGAAGTTTACATTTCTGTTGCATTCCAAGCTATGTTGGGATTAAGGGAAATGAGGCTGCAGAGATTGCAGTGAGTTCAGCACATTTCTTAAACATACACCATCTGCTTGTACGATAAACAGATTATCAGTAGATTATCAAACAAAAACTTTTATACCAGTGGCAGCTATTTTAGAAAACAGAGAAACTGAAAATAAGCTCTACTAAATTAAGTCTGAAATTAAATTATGGCAATCCAGCCTTTGCAGTGCTCAAACAGAGGAAGTTGTTCTTACTCAGCTCTACATTAGTCATTATCATCTTGCACACTCCTTCCTACTGAGGGGTGATGACATGTTTGTGTGTGATTTTACAACTGTGGACTCGACTCATATTTTAATTGACTACCTTCATTTCGTCATTACTCGTAGTCATTATTTTAGCCACTTTTATAACCTGTCTAAACCCTACACGCTTAGATTTTATCTGGCTTATCAACTGCAATCCTGGTTTTTATTAGTGTATATTATTATCAATATGGTTTTAAAAAAAGCCTTGGTTTTATGGGCATTTCATGAATTTTAATACTTTTTACATCTGTTTTATACGCATCTATTGTGTTTGTTTTTCTACACCAATTTCATGCTGTCTTACTTATTTACTAAACAGTATACTTTAAGAAATGCTTCATTTATGATATTTGTTATTATTTCAACTTTTATAAGTTTTTCAGACCTATATAAGCCACTTATTTATTACATGTGTTTTTGCACATCATGACTATAATGTCCTTGTTCCATTAAATCCAAAAACAAAGAAACTTGATTTATCCTCCTGACTCTGAGTTAGCAGAAAGCAGTCTGACACTACTTTCTTCAAGCACCCCTTGACCACCTCCCATGCACTTCCAACATTTCTCTTTCCTCTGAATTCTTTTGCCATGGCATTGCTGTAAGTTGTCTCCTTAGCTTGTCACTATCAGCTGCTTAGTGATTCCACATATACCCCTTCTTAACAGAAGAAGATGTAACAATCCTGTATATCTGGTAACTCTCTTGTCAAAACTACATGATCATTTCCCCATAAAAGCTGTATAAATTCCATTTCCTTCTTTCTCTATGACCAATCTGTCTTCTCCCAATTTCTGTACTCACTGTGCTAATTTTCCAATGCATGACAGGCAGTGGCGGCTTATCCATTAAGGGCTGCATTGAATGCAGTTCCAGCCCTTATGAACGAGCAGCCACTGATAGCAGGTATATTCTCCCTTAATACCCCCTGGATTATAGCAGCAGCCAATTATATAAAGGGTGATCAAAATTAAAGTATCCCTGTTTAAGGCCTTGTTAGTGCCATCCAGTGATCCAAATGCTACAAAACAGGAATGCATTTGTCATGCAGAAGCAATATCTGAGGGTAAAAAAAGTAGTTCACCACCAGGAGCAATTAAAAACACCAATGCATTGAATATGCACATCACACAACTCAGCAGGTGCCAAGAGTGTTTAACACAGGGACTCTGGATTTTTCCCTTCATTCTGGTTGTTAATACTGGCCTGGTTGATTGAATGGTTAGCATATCCATTCTCCAGCCAAAAGGCTGCAGGTTCGAATCCCGTTGTTGCATGAATGTTTGTGATTGTCTTTGAAAATAATGATGGTGTATGTGTGTAGAGGCTTAAGTGCTGTGAGGACATCATGTTGGAGGCTTAATGGATTTTTTACAACACTCAAAAAGAATTAAAATAGAATTTAATACTTCCTATATTTTGTCCTAGTCACTAGGACATCTACGGGGATTACAAAAACAATTAATGTAACACATACACAAATAACAAACAATACTAAGCCCAACCACGTGGGTGACACTAAAGTCCTATCTAGGTAGAGCGCCCTCTAAGGGCAGTAGTAGGTGGCCTGGAATGTAAGGTGGGAACTCTGGTGATGAGTGTTTCCCAAATCTTCGGAAGCTTAATGCAACCGTATTTATTGAGATTTGGTTGGTTTTTGAGGGCTGCTGCTTCTAAGAAAAGTCTCTCTTTCTTGAATTTGCTGTGGTGGAGCATGGTGATTTTCTTCCATGATACCCTGTGGGTGGTGTCCAAAACATGGTCAGCCAAGCCTGAATGGCCATAGTTATGTTTGAAGATGTAAGACTTGTGTTCCTCTAGACGGATGGATGCTGATCTGCCTGTCTGTCCAAAGTATGCCAGCTTACAGGAACAGGGTACTTTGTAAACTCCAGGCAGAGAGAGAGAGAGAGGAGGGAGCTGATCTTTCGTAGAACAGATAAGGGTAGCAAGTTTGCGGTGGGGCTTATATGCTGTGTGTAGGTTGTACTGTTTTAGTATCTTGGCTATTTTTTCGGATGTGCCACGGATGTAGGGTATGGTGATGGCATTTTTAAAACCTTGTTGACGAGAAGGACGGGGAATGGGGGAGGAGTTGATTATTTTTTTGATACTGTGATCGCTGTAGCCATTGGAGAGGAAAGTGCTGTGTATGTGGTTAAGCTCAGTAGTGAGGGCAGTTCCACTGAAACAAAGATTGTGGGCTCTCTTGGTAAGAGTTTTAATAATGTCATATTGTTGAGAGGGGTGGTGGTGAGAGAGTTTGTGAATGTATCTGCCTGTGTGTGTGTGGGTTTTCTGTATACGGTGAAGGTAAGTGTATCATTAGGCAGGTGTGTGACTAAGGTGTCTAGGAAGGGTAAACAATTGTTCTTTTCCTTTTCCATAGTGAACTGGATTCTTGGATGTAGACTGTTGAGATGACTGAGGAAGGAGTCTAACGTGTCTGGGCCATGAGGCCAAATAGAGAACACATCATCTACATATCTTAGCCAGATAGAAGGTTTGAGTGGGGCTGAGTCTATGGCTCGTTTTTCGAAATCTTCCATATAGAAATTGGCAAGGGGGGTGAGAGGGGGAACCCATGGCAGTTCTCTCTATCTGCTTGTAGATTTTGTTGTTCCAAGAGAAATACCCAGAGTTAATGGCAAAGGAAAAGAGATCTAAGATGTCAGAGGGAAAAACGTTTTCTAAGAGAGATAAGGTGTCAATTAAGGGAATATTGGTAAACAAAGAGGAGATATCAAAGCTTACCAATATGTCTGTCTTATTCAAGGTTAAATTTTCTGTGAGAACTTTAAAGTGGGTCGAGTTTTTTATATAGGAAGGGGACCTTCTGGTGAGGGGGATCAGAGAGTTGGCCAGCTGTTTAGATAGTCTGTAGCAAGATGCATTGGTGGCATCTACTATAGGCCTGAGTGGGGAATTGGGTTTGTGGACTTTTGGTAAACCGTATATTCGGGGGGGGGGGGACGGGAGCGGAAAGGTTTAAGTTTTTTCGTGATGTCAGGAGGCCAGGAAGATACTTTTTTGAGTAAGATTTTTAGTTTCTTAACTTGTGTTTTTGTGGGGTCGTGTTCTAGCGGGATGTAGGTAGCGCGATCGCAGAGGATAATGTTCATTTTACGATTGTATTCACTACCTAGTCTGTCATTAATCCCTTCATGGTGATTGTAAAGCTATTAACGGATTAACTGTAACAGGGTAACCTTTGCATCCAACAGACTTCAAGTATACTCTTCAAGAAGTAAAACTGAAGGAGGAAAAATGTTATATATACTTATCAAAATGGAAAGATGTTATTATTATTATTATTATTATTACGGGTATCTCCATGGAGTCAGTAGACTCATTGCAGGAGACCCAAACTATCAAAACAATATCTATCATATCTCTTCTTAAATTCATTTACAGACAAAGAACTCACAACTGAGTCAGGCAAAGCATTTCACTCATTCACCACCCTCCAGGTGAAAAACCTCATTCTCACACCCTTGTTAACCACTTTTCCTTAATTTCCATGGATGACCTCTTGTTCTTCCATCACTATCACACAGCTGAAACATTTGCCCTGCATCAATCTTATAAAAACCTTTTAGTAATTTAAATGTTTCTATCATATCCCCTCTTTTCTGCTTATCAACGAGCATCTGCAATCCACAAGCTCTCAATCTATCAATTTATTTCCTTATTTCCAATTTAGTTCCTTATAAAATATAAGGAATGTACGGAGGCCTAAAGTAAGTGACTGGAAAAAAGTTCTGTGTTTAGTCTCAATTAAATATTATTTTTTACATAATCTTTTCCATATTATGTAACACTTGAGACACACATCCACATAAAATATACAAGGAAACAAATAAAAAAAAAAATTATTATTACATGAGCACCTCCATGGACTCTGAAGACTTGTTGCAGGAGACCCAATCTATCATACTTTTCCTTGAACCGATTAACAGACACAGCACTCACAACTGACTCTGGCAATCCATTTCACTCATTCATAACACTCCAAGCAAGGAATCTAGTCATAGCACCCCTACTAACAACACCTTTATTCAACTACCAGGAATGACCACTTGTTCTGGTCCCCTCTAGCCAAGTGCTGAAACATTTCCCCTACATCTATAAAACCCTTTAAGCACCTTAAATGTTTCTGTCATATCCTCTCTTTTTCTCCTATCAACCAACTTCTGCAATTCACATACCTTCAGTCTATCCTCATAGGGAACATTTCACAGGCCACTCACAATCTTGGTCACTCACCTCTAAATCCTCTACATAGCTTCCTCATCCCCAAGAAACCCAGGGAACCAGACTTGAGTGCAGTAATCCAGATGTAGGCATATCAAGGTCTTATGAAGAGGAAGAACAGCTTCCTTCTCTACTTCTCTTCCTTGTATAGAATTTCAATAGCCAAGTAATCTTGGCTATTGAAGAACAGATTAACAAGTAACAGATTAATGAAGAAGAAGCACACTAATGGCAGCCTTGGACATGTCCTCTAAAAATCTACTCTCTGTCTACCACCATCCTTAAATTTCTAACAACTTGGAATCTGTTTATTCCAAATTGCATAACTGTATATTTCTTGACATTAAACTGATATTCATTAACTTTTGCCCATGCTGACAGCCTATTTAAACAATCCTACAAGCTATCCATATTGCCTTGATTAACTATTATGCTACCTAATTTCTCATCATCAGCAAACTGAATATTTCCTTTCAGATTATTTCCTATATCATTTATACAGTCAAACTTGGCTATAACTAGCACCAGAAGACTGACAAAATTTCTTACTTCAGCACTGATATAGTGAGTAATGTTATAACCATTACTCACTATATCAGTGCTAAATTAAATTTACCTCCTTTTTTTTTTTTAGTCTCAATAACCTGATAAAAAGTAGATTTAAAAAAAAAAGTGTTAGAGAGAAAAAATATATGTATTTACATACTAGATATTAGGATGAAGTGAACTGTATAAGAGTGATGGACTGCATTTGAGTGGTTTTGGTGTGAGTCACTTGGAAAAACTGCTGCTGGAAGGTAGAGAAGTGAGTGCAGAGAATGAATCTGATGAAGTGGAAGCAATGTGTAAGAGCAGGAGAGTAAGACAGGAGAAATTGAAGAGGTGGTTATGAATGAAGGAGAGAGTGATATGAGTATAGACAATGAGAGAACAGATGTGCAAGACGGACAGGGAACACAGCTTGAGAAAGGTGGATGCTCCAAGGGGATGACCTGGGATCAAGAGAAAACAGTTAGATTTGAAGAGGGTTCTAAGATGAATAAGGAGAACGGGAAATGGCTTGAGTTGAGCATGGAGAAATCACATCGAATGAGTGGTATCAGTGGAACTAGCTATAGATCCAGGAATGAGCTGCTGTGTTTATATACAAATGCTAGAAGTGTAAGAAATAGGGCAAATGAATTGGTTCCATTAATTGTGTCTGTTCACCAAAAAATTGTTGGAATAAGTGAGATATGGTTGGATGAGGACAACATCCTGACAGGAATAGGGATGGAAGGGTATGATGTGTTTCATGAAAATAAAAAGGGTAAAAAGGGAGGGGGAATGCTATTGATGATAGAGAAAGAGTTATGTCCATACAAAGTAGAGAATGAAGAGGGAAATAGTGCTAGTGGTTTTGAGGCAGTATGGTGTGAGATATAGGTGAATAGAATGAAATACTTGGTTGGATGTTGTTATAGACCTGGTAATGTCGATGGTAGTGACTACGAAATGTATAATCAAATTAGCCAAGCCAATAAGAAAAGGGTGATCATTATGGGCTAATTGAATTATGACAATATAGACTGGGAAGATGAGATAGCAAGTGGAAGTAAAGAAAATGAATTTCTTGAGTTTTTGAAGGACAACTACCTCAGAGAGTATGTAACAGAAGGCACACAAGGATTGAGGGTCTTGGATTTGATCATCTCATCAGGTTTTAAAATTTGAGAAACAAAGATGGGATATATATTGTCAGAGGTGGAGGAAATAATAGATCTTGGGGTGATAGTGCATAATTATCTGAAATTTAAGGAACACATTGCCAAAATTGTGAGGACAACATAAAGACTTCTGCGAATGATGCAGAGGACACTGACTTGTAGAAGTAGGGAGATTCTTGTTCCATTGTATAAGGTTTTGACTAGGCCACACATAGACTACTATGCACAGATATGTTCATCTGATTTTCAAAAGGACGAAGAGATGCTGGAAAGGGTTCAGAGGCGATTAACTAAGGTAGTTTCTGACCTCTGGAACATCAAATGTGAGGGAAGGTTGAGAAGATGCAATTTATAGTCTAGTGGATAGGAGGAAGAGGCGAGATATGATAGAGACCTACAAGTTAGTAATGGGTTGTTACAGGATTAATGTTGGAGAGGTTCTACAGAAAACCGTGGGAGATCAGGAGTGATCCCTGGAAGCTGTATAAGGATGATGTGAGCAGGGGAGTGAGAAGTAGGTTTATTCATGCAGAGTTATGAATGTTAAAGATACCAAGCAATTTTATAAACTTGGTTTTAATCCTTTTTCCCAAGTAAGCAAACAGACAAGTAAGTCAAGTTTGCACCTGAATATAGTTGGTCTGAGGCAACTCATTGTAAAGGTGGAGTAAGATCTGATCACTTTTCTTAGTATTTCCCCTAATGCAAAGCACATCCCCTTGCAGAGATATATGATGCTATGCATTAAAGGCAAGGGCCACTACCCAGACCAGTTTCAACCATTATTGAGGTCTTGTCAGTGGGAGCCAGACCCAAAAGACCAGCAAGGGGATGTGCTTTGCATTAGGGGAAATACTAAGGAAAGTGATCAGAGCTTACTCCACCTTTACCATGAGTTGCCTCAGACCTGAACTATGTTCAGGCACAAACTTGACTTACTTGTCTGTTGTTTTATTTTTGACGGTATATATATCTGAACACAAAATTATAAGTAAATAATAATTTGACTTATTGCTGATATTTCGCTGGTGTTATAACCTGCATCTTCAGAGCACAAAAACACAGTTTGTCAAAATATACAAGACTACAACAGCATGGTGTAATCAACGGACTAGTTTGACAAAATTGTAACAGCAACACAAAGACTCAAGTCCTAATTAGGCACCCTCTATCTGAAAAAAGAAATTGCAGTTACTACACAAAGACTAAAGTTCTAAAAAACAGAGAGAAAAAAAGGAGAGAAAAAGCTGGTACTAGTTATGTCTTAAAATGACTGTCTCCCAGAACTTAGGCAAATTTATACAGCCATATTTGTTGAGATTTGGAGTATGTTTCAAAGCTTCTGTTGCTTCTAAGAACAATCTCTCTGACTTGTAAGAGTTTATGTGCAGTACTTTTGTTTTCTTCCAGTTGATTCTGTGTGCAGGGGTATCCAAAGCATGGTCTGCTAGGCCTGACTTGCCATAGTGATAGTGCCGGATGTATCTTTTATGTTCTCTAATGCGGATGTTCACAGTTCTTCCTGTTTGACCATAGTAAGCTTGATCACACGAGCAGGGTACTTCGTAGACTCCTGGGTGTGATAAAGGAGGGATGCTGTCCTTGGGTGAATGGATGAGAGTTGCTAATTTGACACACGGTCTGAATACTGCATAGTTCATATTTATTAAGAATTCTAGATATTCTAGGAATATCAGCAACAAGTCAATAAATTATTATTTACTTATAATTTTGTATTCAGATATATACCGTCAAAAATAAAACGACATGTACGACGAACACATAAGCCTTTCTACACGTTTGACTTACTTGTCTGTTGCTTACTTGGGAAAAAGGATTAAAACCAAGTTTATAAAATTGCTTGGTATCTTTAATATATAGAATACCCAAGGTAAAAAACTTTCTATATCTTACTGTCATCCTGAGATTTTTATTTAATAAAGTCAAGCACCTTGTGGCAACTGGTTTAGGTAAAATTTATAAGCTCTGCATTACCAGACCCAAAAATGCAATCTTGGCATTTTTGGGTCTGGCTCTCACTGATGAGACCTCAATAAAGGTTGAAACCAGTTGGAAGCTTGGGTGATGATGGCAATGCTGTAGCCTATGAAGTTTTAACTGAGGCTCAGCTGTTTCTGTCACCCAGGGCCCTCAGTGAGTGTGTGTGGGGGAGGGGATGAATAGCAATGCTGTAGCCTGTGAAGTTAACTGAGGCATGACTGTTGCTGTTACCCCCCTCAGATGAGCAAATGAGCAACTCTGCTCGGTGGTGGGGGAGCCTGCCACGGTGTAGAGCCAACGGGTTCTCAGAGTTCTTCTCAGGTGCAGGGTGAGTCTGTTACTGAGGGGAACAATGCTGAGTTTCTGAATTTTTGATCCTGCGGGTTGCTCACTATTGGGTGATCCGGGGGCGCTCATGAGTTTTTGGAGAGGTTATCCCGCACTTAAACAGGGAAATCGGTCTGGGTAGTGGCTCTTGCCTTTAATGCATAGCATCATACATCTACACAAGGGGATGTGCTTTGCATTAGGGGAAATACTAAGGAAAGTGATCAGACTTACTCCACCTTTACCACGAGTTTGCCTCAGACCTGAACTATGCTCAGGTGCAAACTTGACTTACTTGTCTGTTTGCTTACTTAGGAAAAAGGATTAAAACCAAGTTTATAAAATTGCTTGGTATCTTTAACATATAGTATACCCAAGGTAAAAAACTTTCTACAGAGTTGCGAATGATTAGAATGCCTTGCTTGAGAGTATGGTGTCTTCAGAGAATCTGAATGTGTTTAAGGGGTTCTGTGATGAACTGCATGTATGATAAAAGGACCTTCTAGATGAGTCTTTGACTCCATGGGTGGTCATGGGAGAGGAAGGGGCAGACCATCAGTGAGATGGATAGATGGATGGCATGTGTGTGTGTGTGTGGACTGACTGATCTTCAGAGAGTTGAAGCCTCCAGAAAAGTATGCAACAGGACTGTATGGCAAGTACTGGTGTGATATCAGAGTGACCATACAGCATCTATGGATGTTCAATGAAAAGATGATGATATTTGTCCATTATTTTAAAACTTAAAACAATACACCTAATAATTTTTAGCTAATTTTTCCAATTGTACCTTCAGGATTGGGACCATCTATTAACAATCCAGCACTTACCATTGAAGCAGTGCTTCACTGCATTTATATGCTTGCACTTTCTAAAATTTTTTGTTTCGGTTTTGTTGTTTTTCAGTGCCAATACTGTTGAAGAGGACAAAGAAAACTTTACACACTTCACCATTTTTTGCACGCACCATATTCTAACCCACAAATAATGTTATTGTTTTCGTGAATTGAGAGACAATTTCTTTTAGTAGACGTTTCCAATGAAATGGTTTGTTTTTAATTGATTTTGCAGCTGTAGCAGTGTTTCTGTAAAGTGAAGGAGGAGGGCTGGAGAGGTAGGTAGAGTGGGGATAGTTCTCAAGGGGAAGATTAGATTATAAACCCATCTGTAATCTGATACCTTGATGGACCCGTGTTTCACTCAATTTTCTCCATGAGTGCAGGTCACAAAGATGCCTCCTACGATCTCGATCTTGAGCCTCTCTCCTCCATGTTATACCCATAGATTTCACTAGTGGATCTTCCCATCTTGTAGGTGGTCTTCCTGGTTTTCTCTTTATTCTTGGTTGCCAGTTGAGTATTCTATATGTCCATCTGTTATTGTTGAGTCTGGCTATGCGACCTGCTCATCTCATCTTGCTTTCATATACTGCAGTTACCACATCTTTTATGCCTGATCTCTTTCTTAGTTCCATGTTTCTAACATGTTCCATTCTGCTGATGTTACAAATCCTGCGTTCTATTGCACGCTGAGTTATTCTGAGAGTCTCTTCTTCTTTTTTTGTTGTGTTCCATGTTTCTGATCCATATGTTGAGTGATAGTAGAATATCACTATTAAATAGTTTTGCCTTTGGAGAGATGTCAAGATTTATATCAGTAAGTGTTTATTTAGTCTGTTGAATGATAGCCATGCAGCTTACTTTCTTTTTGTTCTTCAGATAAATCATTATTCATTTGTATTGTTTGTCTTAAGTACTTGCATGAGTCAACTTGTTCTATAGGGATGTTATCAATACATAGGTGACTGTCACTTGTGTAGATGTTTTTGATCCATTTCGTTTTTTTCTAGATTCATTTATAAGCCTATCTTACTGCTCACCCATTTCTTCCAGGTCTTTTGGGTTGTGGGATATCAGTACTAGATCATCGGCAAACATAAGAATGAATTTGTAGCTTTTCACCATCTATACTTATTCCTCTGCTTAGGTCTATTTTTTTCAGAATGTATTCTAAAGTGCTGGTAAAATAGATTTGGGAGATCACATCACCTTGCCGGACTCCTCTCTTTATATTTATAGGTTGATCAAATAGGGTTATTTGTGTGGTCTGATTTTTGTTAATTTCTTTTATCATGTGGATATAAGTAGGGTCCACATTTATTTCCAGTAAGCCACTGATGACTGCATAGTGATAACCTTTGGCCAGGATGAGCCAGCTAATGCCAAGAATTCCACCTGTACATGTATATAAACAAACACATACTTAATGAATCCTGTATTTCATCTCAGTCACTGAGACATCATCAGGGATACAATATTAAAATTGCAACAACACACAAAATTACACAAAACAATAAGAGCAAAAAATTATAATGAAATCCTAAAGTCCTGTGAGGGACACCCTCTGTGGGTGCTGATGGGTAGCCTTAGCTGTTACATAGGAGGCCTAACAATTAAAATTTCCCTAATCATGGGAGGTTTGATAAAACCATCTTTGTTAAGATTATTATTATTATTACCCAAGACCCCATGGAGTCAAAGACTCATCTGGGAGGTCCTTTTATCATACACACAGTGCATTATACCATGCTTTAAACACACTCAAATTCTCTGCAGACACCACACTCTAAGGCAAGGCATTCCAATCATTCACAACTCTGCATGAAAAAACCTGCTTATCACTTCCCTACTCACACCCTCTTTATACAGTTTCCAGGGATGACCTCTGGTTCTCTACTGATCTCCCACTATTTTCTGTAGAACCTCTCCAACATTGATCGTATAACAACCCCTTACTAACTTGTAGGCCTCTATCATATCTCTCCTCTTCTTCCTGTCAACCAGACTCTGCAAATTGCATCTTCTCAATCTTATCTCATATTCAAAATTCCAGAAGTTAGAAACTACGTTAGTCAATTGCCTCTGGAACCCTTTCCAACATCTCTTTGTCCTTCTGAAAATGAGGTGACTAAATATCGGCACAATAGTCTATGTGTGGTCTAATCAAAGCCTTATACAATGGAACAAGAATCTCCCTACGTCTACAAGTCAGTGTCCTCCGTAACATTCCCAGAAGCCTTTGTGTTGTCTTCACAATTCTGGCTATGTGTCCCCTAAATATCAGATCCCTATCCACTATCACCCCCAGATCTCTTATTTCTTCCACATCCGACTATATATCCTCACCAAGCATAAATTCTGCATCCCATCTTTGTTTTCCAAATTTTAAACCTTACATTTTGCAACACTGAACTCACATCCCCATTCCCATGCCCAATCACTCAATTTATTCAAGTCTTCTTGTAAGGTCACAACATCATCTTCTCTACTCTTCATGGTTCGTCCCAACTTTGTATCATCTACAAACAACTGAATATCTCCATCCAAATCTTCACCAATATCATTAATATACAAGTTAAACAGTAATGGTCCTAAAACAGAACACTGAGGCACACAACTAATGACTTTCCTTTTCCTCGATATCGCTTCCCCATACACAACTTGTTGATACCTATCAGATAGCCAGTCTCAAATCCACTGCACCAATCTAATATCCAACCCCATCCACTCCAGTTTGACTATCAACTTATTATGCGGTAATCTATCAAAAGCCTTTGCGAAATCTAAGTGTATTACTGTGTATCCTTCTCCTCTGTCCAAGGAAGCAGTCACATTATTGTAATAAATAAGTAGATTACTAAAACAAGACCTCCCGTTAGGAAATCAATACTGTCCATCAAAGATAATACCATTGTTGTCAATCCAATTCTGGATCCTAGTTCTCACAAGCTTCTTCAACAATTAACTACAATACCTGAGACACAGATAGGCCTATCTTTGCCTCAGGTGTTTGATGCTTGAGTTCTATCACCTCCTTTATGAAGTAGCACAATCTTGTCCTCCTTTCACTCCTTAGGAACTCGACCCAGTGTAAGACTTGTATTAAAAAAATATGTCAAGGCCGGCGTCAACTCCCTGGCACATTCCTTCAGAATACATGGTGATATATTATCAAGTCCCACAGTCTTATTAACATCTAGTTTGCTGAACTCCGCATACACCGCTTGCTCACTTACTGTCAGTCTCTCCTTACCATCATCAACTGCTCTCAATCTCTCCATGAAGTCACATTCACAAGATTGAAAGACCTTTATGAACTGCTAATTAAGTATATCCACCACATCTTCCACAACAGCTATCTGTATACCATTTTCTCCAATCAGTGTCATCCTTAAATAATCATTGTTTCTTTTCTAAATCACTTAAGGAATTGAACAACTTAGATCCGAATATAAATGAAAGTACGCTTTAATAAATATTTCCAGAATCAGCCTCAGCCCTAAGAAACTCTCCAAACCTCAACAAATTTGGTTGTATGCGACTGCCCCAAATTTGGGAGGCATACATCAGCAGACCTTCAGCCCAACAGCCAAGAATACCTACTTAGCCCGCTAGAGGGCACTATCAGGACTTCTAGGAGAACAATAGCATCATCTCTTCATTCTCAGTTACTGTGTTGTAGTGCCTGCATGCACGTGCCTTTTTGTAAGTTCCTTTTGAAAATGGCAACATGATGTTGCCGAAATATCGGAAATATTTATTAAAGTGTACTTTAATTTATATTCGGATCTACGTTGTTCAATTCCTTAAGTGATTTAGAAATTCATAACCAACATATAAGCCTGTCTACGAGAATTCTTTCTTTTGCTGGCTAAATATCGAAAGAACTCCTTAGGATTCATTTTGGCTTCATTAGCTAACTGCTTTTCATACCTTCACTTTTGCTACCCTTACAAATCAAGGCACCCACCTTGCCTGCTCTTTGTAGTCCTCATGGAATTGGTTATTTCCACTTTTCTTATGCTGCCTCCATAATGCCCTTTTTCTCTGTATCGCATGCTTAATCTCTTTATTCATCCACTTCACACCTACCTTATTTAAACTTCTCACCCTTGGAATATATTTAGATATTGCATCTACTAGATACTTCTTGAAAATCTCACAAGCTGCTTTGATCTTTTTTCCAGTTAACTCCTCATTCCATGCTACACCGGCAAACTGTCTCCTGAGCTCTTCATAATCACCCCATCACACCCCCCCTTGCAGTTCCACATATACCCTTTTCTCACAGTGCTGGCAACCACTCAGATAATCACCTCACGGTCACTCTCAGCAATTGGTGGGTGATTTGACACCCCATTTATAATTACATCCACTGATGAGATGACCAAATCGAAGACCCTCAATCCTCGCTTGCCTTCTGTAACATACTGTCTGAGGTAGTTATCCCTGAAAAACTCAAGAAACTCATTTTCTTTACTTCCAGTTGCTATCTCATCATTCCAATCTATATTGCTGTATTTAAAATCGCCCATAATGATCACTCTTTTCTTATTTGCTTGGCTAATTTGATCATACATTTCGTTATCACTACCATCCACATTACCTAGTCTATAACAACATCCAACCAATTATTTCATTCCATTCACCTCTATCTCACACCATATTGCCTCAAAACCACTGGCACTATTTCCATCTTGCATATCTACTTTGTAAGGACATAATTCTTTCTCTATCATCCATAGAACTTCCGTCTCCCATTTTACCCTTTTTATTTTCACGAAACACATCATACGCTTCCATCTCTGTTCCTTTCAGGATGTCATCCTTATTTAACCATGTCTCACTTATTCCAACAATTTTTAGGTGAACAGACTCAATTAGTGCAGCTATTTCATCTGCCTTGTTTCTTACACTTCTAGTATTTGTATACAAACACAACATCTCATTCCTGGATCTATAGCTAGTTCCACTGATACCACTCATTCAATGTGATCTCTCCATGCTGAACTGGGGCTATTTCCCTGTCTGCTTATTCATTTTAGAACACTCTTCAATTCCAACTGTTTGCTCTTGATCCCAGGTCATCCCATTCCTTTCCTGTCTAAACATGCTTTCACATCCATTTGAGCATCCACCTTTCTTACGCTGTGTACCCCTGTCCACCTTGAGCCTCTCCGTTTCCCTGTTCCTCTTGCACACCCATTCTTTTATTTTCCATACTCATGCCACTCACTTCCTCTTTCATAACTATCTGTTCAATCTCTTCTCTCTTACTCTCCTGCTCTTCCAGATCACTTCCCACTTGATCTGATTCATTCTCTCTACTCACTTTTCTACCTTCCAGCAGCAGTCTCTCTAAGCGACTCACACCATAACCACTCAAATGCAGTCCATCTATTATATATTCACTGTGTCCTTAAAACTCATTCCACACATTAACAAACTGTACTCATTTCTTTTCACACATTTCTGCTAACACATCATTCATAATCCTTGCTCATCACCTTATCTCACCACTGTCATACCTAGGCAACACGCTTAATACCCTTCCTGTCATACTATTCTCTTTTATCCGTCTAATTAGCCTCCTGATATCCATTCTGACATGCTCTTTGTCCTTTGTCAAGTCATTTGTACCTATTAAAACCATCAACTCCCTCCTTTGCTTGCTCCCTCCTCATATCCAATGCCTCAATCACTGTATTCATTTTATCACATGGAAAGCATGCCTTGTGCGTCCTCTCATCCAGCACACCTTTAATAATGGATTGCATGTTTTTTTGTTTTTTGCTTTTTAAATGTTCTGCTGATTCTAAAAAAAAAGTTTTTCAAATTTGCATTTGTTGTGATGAAGCGTAGCATTCTTCCATTTGATTCTTTGCAAAGTATCCAAGGCATGATGAGATAGACCTGACTGACCATACTTATGGCAGCAAATGTATTTCTTATATTCTTCTGGGTAGATGTTTGCAGATGCCCAATTGTTATTATAATATAAGTTGCAAGAACAAGAAACTTAGTAGTGCAGAGATTGGAGGCTCTGTTAACAAGGGTTTTGGTAACACCACATTACTATTGAGTAATGAGAGGGCGGATGATGGTGATGATGATGATGAAAGTTTGTGTGTATCTACTTGTGGTGGTGGGTTTTCTATAAACTGAGAAAGACAGGGTGGAAACATGTTTAGAGTATATAGAAAAGGCAGGCTGTTATTGTTTTCTTTTGCTATAGAATTGGATTCTGGGGTGTTGTCTGTTGAGATATAGGAGGAAGGGGGGGGGAGCAATTGATGTGTCTGAACCATGCAGTTAAATAGAGAACACTTCATCACTGTGTCTCATGTATAGAAAGTTTGAGAATGGCATTATCAAAAGTATGCTTTTAAAATGTTCCATATAATTATTGGTTAGAGTAGGACAGAGGAGAGAGCCCATAGTTGTGCCCTCAGTCTGTTTATAATGGTATCTTTCCATGTGAAGTAGCCAAAATGAATGGTGAAATTAAAAAGATCTGTGAGATCAGGGAAAAGCATTTTAAGTTAGCCAAACAGTTAGCTAAATCCTTAACCCAACCTACAGATCATTCTTCATCTTATATTAAATATTCTACTCATTCAAATCTTTAATCCAGAATTTAGTTTTAGATAATAATGATATGATGGTAAGCGTTGATGTTTCCTCTCTTTTTACTGATATTCCTCTTTCTGACACTTCTAGAAAATCTTTTCTCTCCTGATATTATTGATCTTTTTTAATTAAATATATCTATCTGTGCGAAAAACTTGTTCACTCAAATACATTCAAACGTTTCCACATTTCTTCTCCTCCCTGAAATAGTGTTATCATAAAAAACATTGATAAGGAATCTCTCCCCCCCCCATCCCCCAATTAACAAATTAACTGCTTCCGCTCAACTTATAGACCACACTAATGATATTAGTGTTCCCTATATCTGTGACACCTGAGAAATACTAACCAACACTTACAGATATAATCTTCACACTGCTTTCTTCCTTGCATTCATTCCTTTCTTCATTATATGAAGTTTCTGTTCTTATTTGCTCTCCTAAGGATCAACTGTTCCTTGCTGTACCAAGTATTTATTGTTGGAAGTTTTTTCACTTGGTTATACTATAAATTAAAGGTACCAAGAAATTGTATACTTGGTTTAGTCCTTTATGCAAACAAAGTTTGTGCCTGAAGCATTTTCAGGACTGGGCAACTCGTATATAGAGGCTAATAACTTCACATCATTTGCCTTAGTATCCCATAATGCAATGCACATATCCTTACAAGTATGTATAATGCTATGCATTATGGAAAAACACTACCCAGAACGGTTTCAGCCTTTATTGAAGTCTTACTGAGGTCTCAGTCTTTACTGAGGACAATAAAGGTTGAAACTGGTCTAGATAGTGACCTTTCCCATAATGCATAGCATTATTGCCCCATTCCTGTCTAATTGGCTGAATGGTTAGGGTATCCGCTATGCAACCAAAAGGCTGCAGGTTCGAATCCTGCCGTCGGCATGGATGTTTGTGATCGAACATCTGTCTTGAGAAATGGAAGACATATATCCACTGCTATAGTACGTCTGATGTGGATCACCATGCCTTACATACTTTGTAGAGAATCAAATTGAGCAAATGCAGCAAATACAAACTTGACTTTTTTTTTTTTTTTTAAATCAGCAGCATATTTTAAGAAAACAAACAAATTTTAATAAATATTGTTGTGTGTCTCCCAAGATTTGACAACCAACTAAGTCTAAACTACCAGTGCTGATAGAATGGCACCCCTTTTAGGACTTCAAGCTTCTAATCTAACAACTTGAATTTATTGCTTGTGTGTGTTATTGCAATTTCTATATTATATCTCAGATGATGCCTCTGTGACAGAGGAAAAATATTGGAGCCATTAAACCAATGTTTAATTAATTTTTCTAAATTATTTAATAATTTCATTAAATCTGTGCTGTTTTCATTCCACTAAGCCTCATCATGAGCTTAAAAAAAGCAGTGTTGCCAATAAAAATCAAACCAATTACTCATCATGTATTTTTGTCATGTGAATGTAAAGGTAATAAATGCAGTTCTGATCATTTCATTTTTAATACTGATTTGATTT
This sequence comes from Typopeltis vanoorti, assembly GCF_054136105.1. Classification (NCBI taxonomy): domain Eukaryota; kingdom Metazoa; phylum Arthropoda; class Arachnida; order Uropygi; family Thelyphonidae; genus Typopeltis; species Typopeltis vanoorti. The sequence continues at coordinate 148,066,327 of NC_143556.1, forward strand.
TACAGGTAACACTTTATGAAATGTGGCATAATCTTACTCTTCGCACTCCTTTATGCATTGCAGTGGTGGTGATGCTCTCACAGCAGCTGTCTGGAATTAATGCTGTATGTATTTGTTTTATTTGGGGAGTGGGAGAAAAACATTGTTGCTAAAAATTTATTCTGTATGCTCTCTTCTATTTTTCATCATTTTTTTTAATCAGTTTAAGGCACAGTTGAATGAGCTCTCTGTGTGATAGTGTATACCTCTCACAATGAGTCTCTGACTCCATGGAGGTCAGATGTTAATAATAATAATAAAAACTAGTTTTCAATGCCACTGTGGTTTTGTTATTCCTTCCGGCATGGATAATATATAGCTATCATTACTTCTTCAGTTAATTAGTGAATGCAATATTTTTTTTTCTTCAAAACAGCCTTTTGAAGAAAAAATAAATAAATATTGCATTCACTAATTAACTGAAGAAGTAATGATAGCTGTATATTATCCATGCTGGAAGGAGTAACATAACCACAGTGGAATTGAAAACTAGTTTTTATTATTATTATTATTATTAACATCTGACCTCCATGGAGTGAGAGACTCATTGTGAGAGGTACACATTATCACACGGAGAGCTCACCCAACTGTGCCTTAAACTGATTCAGTGTTTACATTTACAACACACTGAGGCAATGCATTCCACTCACCAACCACTCTTCATGTACAAAATCTGTTCATACCCTCCTTATCCAGTTTACAGGGATGGCATCTTGCTATCTCCCTTTCCTGTTCTATGAAAAATCTCTTCCATGTCAAACTGATAACAACCCATGATTAGCTTATATGTCTCAATCATATCCCCTCCTTTCTCCTATTCACAAGGCTTTGCAATTTACATTCTCTCAATCTGTCCTCGTACTCTATATTCCAAAGACCACTGACCATCTTTGTGAATCTCCTCTAGACAATTTCTAACCTATCCTTGTCACCATGAAAACCCAGTGACGAAATCTGTGCACAATAATCCATTTGAGGCCTGATCAAGGCTTTATATAATGGATAATGGTATCATAACCTCTTTATTTCTGCATGTCAGAATCTTCCCTATCATTGCCATTATCCAATGTGCCATGTTCACAACTTGTGCAGTGTGGAGACTTAATTTTCAGGTTTTAAGCAGTATAGCACCAAGCTATATTTTGCATCCCATTGTTTATCAAATTTCAAAACCTTATGCTTTGCGACATTAAACCAACAGTTCCACTAGCCTGCCCATTCATGCAATCTGTTCAAGTCCTCCTGTAAGGTATTAATATCTGTTGGACTCTGCATTGCTCTCCCTAATTTTGCATCACCTGCAAACAGCTTTTTAATTACAGTGCTATCTCGCTAATCCGAATGAGCATTCGTTAATCCGAATGCTCATTCGGATTAACGAATTTTTCCCCCAAGAGACAACAATAAGTAGCATTTATGAAAAAATAATCAGATTCTAATGGTACATTAATTTAATTCTGTAAATAAATTAACTGATAGAAAAAAGCTATTGTACTGTAATGTAAAACAAAATACACAAAAAAAAAAAACGGTACGCAAGTTTATTTTAGTAAAAAATTCAATTTGTATGTACCTGTGTATTGTTGAGGATTCTGATTTAATAAAATTGCATAGTTCAGTACGTAACTTAATTTGCATAAAAAATATCACTTTCTTGTACACAACACACAAAAAAAAAAGTTTCACAAAACAACACACACAAAAAAAAGTTTTTTATTTCTTTATAAAAAGTCACTAATTTTCTTTTGCTTCTTGGAAGCTAAACTTTTTTCGAATGCTTCTTCTCGGAGCTCCATTAGCAACAAAATTTTGTGAAATGGCGTATCATTCTACTTAGCACATTCTATACACATATTAAAACTGTCAGCTGCCTCTTCATGTTTTACTTTTTTTTCTTTGAGTTCTTCATGGTCATCATCATCTTCTAATTCATTCAGTAGCGTCATATTTATAATTTCAGCATCTGATTTGATTTCAAATTCACTTTCGGTTCTACCTGTGATCCATTCCATAACATCTGTTTGTGAAATATCAACATCTGGATTTATAATTCAGAGGATACAAATTCCTTGTTGTTCAACTGCCAGTAAGCAAAACTCTAAGCTTGAGAACTACGAATCTATGAGTTTCATATATACAAAAAACTATCGGCAAATCCAAGTGTAAATGACCACTTGGTAGTACAACACCAAAGCAGCTCGAAGCAAAGGTGGAGCAGGCTCCCTCACTATCCTTGATATTTTCTCATAATGTAAAAACACAGCCCCTAGGGGATGTAATACTGTAATTACATTATGAGGAGAGATCACTACCCAGACCGGTTTCAGCCTTTTTTGAGGTCTCATCAGTGAGTAGGTAGACCTGGAAGATAACAAGGTTTAAGTGAAAAGAACTTACATCTTTTACTATACGAATGCCATAAAGGTGTGTTTGTATATATATATATATAATAGTAAAGGTATGTAAGTTCTTTTCACTTAAACCTTGTTATCTTCCAGGTCTACCTACTCACTGATGAGACCTCAAAAAAGGTTGAAACTGGTCTGGGTAGTGACCTCTCCTCATAATATAATTACAGTATTACATCCCCTTGGGGCTGTGTTTTTACATTATGAGAAAATATCAAGGATAGTGAGGGAACTTGCTCCACCTTTGCTTCGAGTTGCCTTGGTGTTGTACTACCAAGTGGTCATTTACACTTGGATTCGCCGATAGTTTTTCGGTATATATATGAAACTCATAGATTCGTAGTTCTCGATCTTAGAGTTTTGCTTACTGGCAGTTGAACAACAAGGGATTTGTATCCCCTTAATTATTATTAAGGATGCCAGAAAAATAGCCATTTGGCTTTCAATCTGGATTTATATTTTTAACCAAATTATGCACGTTCTGAATTTCCTCTTTTTGTGTATATTTGTGATTCATGCCGACAATAGAGTAAGTACTGTACAGTATAAAAATGCAAACATGAACACACAATGAATCAAAATAGGCCTCCAGTATAACCGTGCAATTGACAGGATGAAAAAAATACTGTACTGTAATAATAATAAAATAAATAAATAATAGTTAAAATAATAATTATTAAATAAAAATAACAGTACACAAAATAATAATATGTAATAAATAAATTTTTTTTCTTTCAAACAGCAATTCGGATTACTGGAGGGTTCGGATTAGCAAGATACCACTGTACTAAGTTATGATAATGTCCAATTATTTCACTGTGCATTTCATGCAGCATCATTGACATAAAGGAATAAGAGTTAGATTAACAAAAAAGTTTTCTGTTTCTGCCTTTTTTTTTTTTTTTTTCAGATTTGATCTTTTTATTGCTGATTTTCATGCAAAATTTGTATTCAATTTAAGTACATAATTCTGGAGATTTGCATTGGATGTGTTTAGGAGTACAACATCATCTGCATAAAGAAAAGAGCTAAGTTTGATAAATATGATTCTAATATTAGGTTTACTGCCACTTTCTTTCATAATGATCCATATATCAGGTCATCTAAAAAGTAATGTTGTTTTTTTATACTGTACTTGTTCAAACAGATTGTCTAAACATGAATTTTTAAAGCTTTATAAGTACTGGTAAGCTGAGGCGGCCTCGTTCTAAGGAATTCTACCTTGCAAGAACATCATAGATAAGTTATTGTTTAATAACCCTTTATTACTACAAAGGTCACTGATGGGCACATTAGACACATCATGCTTATGAATTCAAAAAAGGCAACAATGCTGCTAACACTTTTCATCCAAACAAATTAAACCAAGCACAATATTCCAAACATACCAGGATCCCTAACAAAAAAAAAAAAAAAAGTATTTCCACAATCACTCTACGAACATTCACAGCATAAATTCCAAAATAAACAACACTCATCACCACTTACAGATATCTAAACTAGGCCTCCTTTTAAACAGAAACCCAAATTCAGTTACATTAACCACTGTTACCTACAATGAGAGTATATGCTTTGTGATTCATTTTGCCACAAGGGTGGCAAATATGCCTTTGTACATTCTGACATTGCCTGCCAGAAAATGCCAAATTTTATATCCTTTGCTTTTGACCTCCTCTGGCTAAAGGTTTCCTTTCCTCACTTATTAACATTCATCTGCTGCATTTACCAGTACCCAAACTCTGAAAACCACAAAAACTTCTCCATGAAACTCAACCATCTATAATCCAGCTATTCTAACCTAACAGCAAAGGCATCATCCTAGGTGACCTGAATATTCAGAACTCCAATTGGTTTTCTATATCCAACACTACTGATCAGGTTGTACATGATTCAGAAATTTTTGCTATGAGCAATGATCTAACACAAATCATGCAGCTACCTACCGAAATTCCAGATAATCTCCTCCACTTTCCCAATATCCTTGTTATTCTTTTTAACTACTCCTCCTTCCTTAGACACACTGTAGAGGTCACCTCTATTCTTAGCATCTCAGACCACAATCTTGTGCAAGTTTACAATCTCGCAGAATGCTCCTCTCCTAACTACACCCAACCTCATGTCTGCTGGCATTACAAAGGTACAAAGTGAGATAATCTCCAGAACTTCTATTATTCTTTCCCAGACATGACTATTGCTTCCATTCTTCTGACCTAGACACCTGCACTGAGCGAGTCATGAAAATTATCCACAGTGGCATGAAGGTATGCATTCCTCATTCCATTCAAAATTCCCATATACTTTCCAATCCCTGATTCAACAGAAGATGTATGAAAGTAGTCGAAGAAAAACTCAGCTTTCTGCAGATGGCTTGCATCAAGAATCCCAGCTTCATACTCATCTCATGCAGAAGCATGCAATAAATAAAGATCAGCTATCAGCAAAACTAAATTCAACTTTATAAAGGCCAATAGCAGAAAACTTGTCTATGTCGCAACGGTAGCCATGCCTTCTGGTCCCTCGCAAAAGCCATTGGATGCAACTTCTACTGATTTATGCTCCCACATCTCTCTTCTCTCTCTAATTTGCTCATCCAGATGGTACCCAATGCAAAAGCTGATCTCCTAGCATCACTCTTTTTCTCTAACTATTGTAGAGATGATGAAGGCAAATTAACTCCTTCCATACCAGCAACTGAGCACCATATACCTCCTGTGGCCTTTTGTCAGAAAGACATAAGAAGATTATTAGACATCCTGAACACTACAAAGTGATCTGGTCCTGATATCATCTCTTCCACTCTACTCAAACATTGTGCTCCAGAGGTAATATCTGTCATCTCTTCAATCTTCTATACTCAGCTGGCACCTATCCCATCTCACAGAAGATAGCATATTTCCAACCCATTCCAAAAAAGAGACAAAAGGTGAGTGATGTAGGCTGATATCTCAGTCTACATCACTCACGACTGGATATGTGCCATGGAAAGGTTCAGAGAAATGTGTGCTGTCACCCTTGATATTTCCAGGGCTTTTGATCATGTTTGGCATCAAGGCCTGCTTTGCAAATTGCCTTACTTTGGGCTGCCTGTCATAGTGGACAGCACCCTCTCTTTGGGGTTTGCTACCAATGCAGAAGTAACTCAGTGCTGATAATAATTGATGCACTCTCCATTGATCCTTCTCCTTTGACAAACCATGTAGTACCCAGACATCCCTCACATCAAGATTATTTTCAAGCAGTGCCTCAAACATTTTTCTACCATACCATCCTTCAGTGGAGCAAGGATAATCTAGTCACCATCAGTGGTGCCAAAGCACAGTCGTGCCTTTTCTCTTGCAAAAGAGATCTCAGCCTACCTTCCCTCATCCTCAGTAATACACATATCACCAGACAGGATGAACTATCTCTCCTTGGACTGACATTTACCTCCAACCTCTCTTTTTCGAAACACATCACATCAAATATTATATCTATCAATCCTTAGAATACTTTTCATACATTTGGGATGGTACACCTAAAACCTCCTTAAAACTTCTTGATGTCCAGAAGAGAGAAATTTGGCTCAAAGACCCTTCCCTCACAGGCTCACTTCAACCTCTATCTCACAGATGCAATGTTTCAGCTGTGTGTCTCTTCGTACTTCCATAGTCACTTCTCCAGTGAATTGGCAAACATCATTCCTCCACTTGTTGTTAGGCCTGATAAACAAGAGCGGCAGTTGTCCAACATCCCTTTTCAGTACAACTGTAAACTCATTGAATCTGCTTCTCCTTTTCATAATTTATTCTGTCTACCTCTGTCCTCTGGAACAGAGGTAGACAGAATAAATTCCTTCCCCATGATACACATCATGGGGAATAAAAGCCTTCCCCATGATGTGCTTCCCAATCATTTCAATCTACAGCTCTCAAAGCAGAATGTTAATAGGTTTCTTCTTTCTCAATCTTCATCTGCACCTCAGACATGGCACTGATGTGTTATAGGTTCTTGTATCCGTCATATGTGGGATAAATATAAAACAACAACAACAAAAAAAAAAAAAAACAACCTCTGTCTCATATGATGTTCTCTTAAAACCATTAGTGTCATTGCCTCCAAATTCTCCACTCTGAGACAATTCAACTCGTCACATATCATAAGCAATACTCCACTAGAGCATTTGCCCTTCCTATACTGCTGAAAAATGCTATATCCTGCTACCTCTATTCCAGTCGGTCAACCATGTCTCACTGATCCCAAATAATCTTTGGACAGGCTGGGGCTATCAACATCATCATCAATTCATCTCCTTTATTCTGGATACTCCTGGCATTAGTATAAAGTATATAAAGAAACATCAACACATTGTGTTTCTATACTTATCATTATTCCATCGGAACTGCACTGAATTCTGCAGTACACCATGTTCCCTCCTTCTCTCAAGTGGCTATTCCTACAAGAGGCCACTCCTGCTACCATCCACACTGATAGCTCTGGCTTCCCTGCACCAACATTCTCACTCATTCAAAGAACAACATTCTCTCCAGATACCTACGCCCCTCCTCATTAAAATGCAGGCCATCTCTCACATACAGTTCTACACTTTCTATACTTCTTAACTACTACCTTCTACACTTCCTAATTTTATATTTTTTTTATATGTTGCTTGTCTTCACCCGTGATCACGCTGCTACTCTTCTCACTCAGTTGGCATTCACTCGTTTCAGACATAACCCTGCTGAAGTCTGTTATGATAATTTTTATATCACCTAGCTCCTTCAATTTTCTAAATTTTAAGCAGACCTGCACTCCTTGGTCTCTCACCTGGCACATTTCAAACTGCCAGGATACGAACATGTTGCAAGCACTACTTACCATCAAACCGCATACTATGTTGTGTAAAATATAGTCTTTAAATTGCGATAATACATCAGAAAATTAAATTGGTGCAGGTGCCATTATTCAAACACTGAATAAAAAACACTAACAAACTCTACTAAAATATTATATTAAAATACTCATTCAAATTCTATCTAGATTAAACTCTTCATAAATTTAAAGCAGAAATTCTAATTAGTTCTAATGATAACTTATATATATATATATATATATATATATATATATATATAACACACTCTAAACAGAAATGGCAAAAAATTGATTGACTTTGTAGTTTATAATAACTTAAAAATAATGAATTCCTTCTATAAACATAAAGACATACATAAATATACTTGGGCAGCAAGATGATGGAAATCAATATTAGATTACGTCATATTAAATGAAAAGACATCAAAATTTTCACTAGATGTTAGAGTTCACAGAGGATATGAAATAAGCAGTGACCACTTCCTTGTTAAATTAAAATTAAGATTACCACCTAAATGGCTACAAGTAACAAGAACAGAAAGAAAAATTGAAACATTTGTTTATAAAACTAGACTATTGAATGACACAAATGTACAATGGCTATATGAACAAAGAATTAACCAATATCTAGATAAAATAAAACAAAATGAAGAAATAGAAATGGAATGGCTTAATATAAAAACGATACTAAATGCAGCAGCAAATGAAAGCTTAGGAAAGACCAAAACATTCAATAAAAGAAAAAAACTGAAGATCTGGGATGATACAATCAAAGAAATAATCAAAAAAGAAAAAAGAAGCCTATCACAAATGGTTAAGCAGTAAAATATTAGAAGATGAAATAGAATATAAAAGAATAAGAGCCATAGCTAAAAGAGAAGTCAGAAAAAGACATAGAGAATCATGGAATAAATTTGTTTCTAATTTAGAACATGATTTATATAAAATAAGACCCAATGTATATAAGATTTTGAAAAACAAAGAAAACATAAAATTAAACACTGAATTGAAATTAGAAGAATTTCTAAATTACTACACAGAACTGTGAACAGACAAATATTTTAAAAAAGACAACTGGCAAACAGTTAACGAAAATTAAAAGGAAATAACTGAAGAAGAATTAGAAATCAGCCTGAAAGAAACAAGAAACGGAAAATCACCTGGAGAAGATAAGCTAGGTTCAGAACTATATGAATACGCAGGAACAAGATTCAAAGAAAGACTCTTATTATTTTTAAATAAAATTTACTCAACTGGTATCCCCCCCCCCAATAGAATGGAAAAAAGCAATTGTGATTCCTATCTTTAAGAAAGGTAATAGAGATGTCCCTAAAAACTATAGAGGTATCAATATACTAAATTCCTGTTACAAAATATATAGCAGAATCTTATATAACAAACTATTGAAATATTTCAAAAACTTTACTCTAGAAGTACAGAATAGATTTAGAAAAGGACGATCATGTATAGACCCAGCCTTCTGCCTAAAATTAATAATAGAGAAAAGAAGAGAATATAATTTAGAAACACATATTGCATTTATTGACTTTGAAAAAGCATTTGACAAAGTTAAAAGAAACATATTATTTAACATATTAAAAGAAAGACAAATACCAAATAATATCCTAAAAGCTATCACAAGTATATATGCAAATAATCAAATTCAAATAAGACTAAATCACGAGCTATCATATACAAGAGAGATAAACCAAGGGGTCTGACAGGGATGTCCCCTCTCAGCAACTCTTTTTAATATCTACTTAAATGAAATAATAATAAAATGGAGTAAAAATTTACATCACGGAATTAAACTTGCACCTACAGTTAACTTAAACACTCTTCTCTTTGCCGACGACCAAATAATAATTACAAATTCTGAAGAACTTACAGAAAGCTATTTTAAATCTAAATGAGATATCCAAAGATTATGGTATGATAATATCAATGGAAAAATCAAAAACTATGGCCTTTAAAGGACAAGATCCATCAAGAACTAAAATAGTAATAGATAACAAGATCTTAGAACACGTTAATTCATTTAACTACCTAGGATGTATGATCACATATGAAAATGAAAAAGATATAAACGTAAAAATTGCAAAATATTTAAAAATTACAGGTGTAATTAACTCTATATTTAAACCAAACCTAGTTCAAAAACAAACCAGGCTAAAAGTATACAATACATTAGCCCTAGTGGTCTTAATGTATGGAAGCGAAATCTGGACATTAAAACAAAAAGACAAACAAAGATTAACAACAGCAGAAATGAAGTTTATGAGAAAAACTGCAAAGTATACCCTATTTGATCACAAAAGAAACGAAGATATTATGAAAGAATTAAACCAAGAACCAGTAATAGAAAAAATTAAAAAATATAAACATAAATGGATGGAACACGTTCAAAGAATGAAAACAGAAAGATTACCAAAACAAGCCTTAAAGTACAAGCCATTGGGAAAAAGAAAACCAGGACGTCCTCTTAAACGATTCAACGATGACTTCTAAGGCCAGAACAGGCCATGCCAGGCCTAAATCCTTGATACGTATGATGATGATATATATATATATATATATATATATATATATATATGTTTTTTTTTTTTTTTTGCTGCCATTTCATAACATATTTGACTAGAGCTTCTTCCCCTAGCAGATTTATATAATTTGCCTGTAGCAAGTTCATGTGAGATTCTAATGTTGGCTCTCCTGTCTTGTTTGCCATTATTCTAGTTTATAGCTGTTTCATAGACACCAGACAAATGAATTGGCAAATTCATTTGTCTGGTGTCTGATTCAGAGAGCAGAAAAGGGATGCCAAGTTTTGGTGTGGTTTAAAAGTGCTAATTAGATTGTATTTCTTTATTATCTTTGTGAACTTCTCCAATGCGAGATGGTGGTAGTTTTGCTGTAATCTGTGTTTTGGAGGAAAGGAGTTTGAGTATGAGAGATCAATTCTTATATATATATATATATATATATATATATAAACAAATTACACAATAACCACAGTAATTATAAATTAAAGATACCAAGATATTATATACTTGGTTTAATCCTTTATCCAAGCGTAAGCAAACAAAGTTTGTGCCTGACGTATTTTCAGGACTGGGGCAACTTGTAGTAAAGGTGATATGACTTCACATCACTTGCTTTAGTATCCCATAATGCAAAGCACATCTCCGTGCAGACATGTATAATGCTATATGGGAAGGTCACCAAGTGCAGGGTTACCTCTCCAACAACTCATGCGATCACTCAGATCACCCAACAGTGAGCGACTTGAGTGATCAGTAACTCAGCCTTGGCTTACCCCACCATAATCTCAGTGGTGGCCCTGCTCAGAGACAGACAAAGCCCTACTCCCAAGCAGAGCAGCTCATATCTCAGGAAATGCACTGCTCCTTCTGTGCAAAAGCACATCTGTGAGAGCCAGACCCAGAAACAGCAATAGCCAAGCCTCAGTTAAAACTTCATTGGCTACAGCATTACCAAAACCTTATAAGGACTGGCTTAAAGGGGCGAAGCAAGAATGCTTTTCATCTTCCCCGTTATCTGTGGAGGACAGTGTAGGGATAAGGTGTTATTGAGCTATTAAAGCTCTGATCATGGCAGGAGGGTAACAGCAATAGCCGAGCCTCAGTTAGAACTTCATTGGCTACAGCATTGCCATCCATTAACCTCCAAGGGTATTGGATTGAATGAATCAACCACCGCATCTCACGGTCGATTGATCCCCATTCATTACCAAAACCCACTTCAACACAAAAGCATATCCATGAGAGCCAGACCCACAGGTGATACCAAGGTTGAAGTAATGCAAAAGTAATATTTTCCTATACCAGTTGTCAAAAGGTATCACACATTATTATTAAATTACTCTGGATTAGAGAAAGGTTGTTGGAAGGCTTTTCACTTGGTTATACTATAAATTAAAGATACCAAGAAATTATATACTTGGTTTTATCCAAGTGTAAGCAAACAAAGTTTGTTCCTGAAGTATTTTCAGGACTGGGGCAACTCGTGGTAAAGGTGGTATGACTTCACATCACTTCACAAAAACTTCCAACAACCTTTCTCTAATCCAGAGTAATTTAATAATAAGGTGTGAACCTTTTGGCAACTGGTATAGGTTGAAGTAATGACTTCTGCATTACTTCAACCTTGGTATCACCTCTGAGTCTGGCTCCCACTGAAGAGACCTCAATAAAAGTCGAAACTGCTCTGGTTAGTGATCCTTCCCATAATGCATAGCATTATACATATTCACAAGGAGATGTGCTTTGTGCTTTACATTATAGGTGATACCAAGAGGTGATATCAATTTGTGATGTGAAGTCATACCACCTTTACCACGAGTTGCCCCAGTCCTGAAAATACTTCATGTGCAAACTTGTTTGCTTATACTTGAATAAACGATTAAACCAAGTATATAATTTCTTGGTATCTTTAATTTAGTAAATAAATCTTTAATTTATAACCAAGTAAAAAACTTCCAACAACCACAGTAATTATCGTATTTTTCTGTGTATAAGACGAACCCTACTTTTTCGAACCCAAAATTAAGAAATCAAAAATTTTAAACATAAAACAGAACACATTTGATATTTTTTAAAATATTCAAAGTACATTTAGTAATTAGATAATATTTTTAAGATACACACTAATGTGCATTTTCTGGGTTAACTTGGTTCGTGTTCTCTTGTCAACCCTTCTCTCCTTATGAAGTTGAAGCACCATTTTGTCTTTCCTGTGAAATCAACAATGTTCATTTCTCTTGCAAACCTTTTTGCCTCATATTAAATAAGCTTGGTTGACACATATATCCCACTCTGTCCATAATTTTAAGCCTCTGCTCCAAGTTTGGGCCACTTGCTGGTTTTCCTCTTAAGGCCCTCTTTTTTTTGGCATCTTGAGTAGTTTTTCTTCCTATTTCCTTCGGAGGTCCAAACTGCCTCTCTGAAGTTTTATTTCCATCTTCTTTTGTGTAGTTGATGACTTTAAATTGAATTTTGAAGAATATTATTATTATTAGCACTCTGGATTTAGAGAAAGATGTTGAAAGTTTATTTTTCACTTGGTTAGACTATAATAAATTTAGTTTAACTTTATCCAAGTGTGAGCAAACAAAGTTTGCGCCTGAAAGTATCTTCAGGACTGGGGTAAGGTAGTACAACACTGGGCACTTTATTGAGGTCTCTTTATTGAGGTAGCTAGCCAGGCCCAAGTGGAGATACCAGGCAGAATCATTAGCAAGGTCACCTCTACCTATAGGAGTTGCCAAACAGTGTGCCACCTTTTTATTAAATTACTCTGAATTTAGAGAAAGATGTTGAAAGTTTATTTTTCGCTTGGTTAGACTATATAAATTTAGTTTAATCCTTTATCCAAGTGTGAGCAAACAAAGTTTTTGCCTTTGTTTGCTCACTAGGGTAAGGTAATATAACACCGGGCATTGTACTGCCAAGTGTTGTATTACCTTACCCCAGTCCTGAAGATACTTTCCCTCATCTACTGCTGTTATAACTTTATTATAAAAGGCTAGCATATTGCTAAAACAAGAGAGCCCCTTCACTAATCCATGTTGACTCTCACAGATAACATTACCTCATCTGCCCAATGCTGTATATGGTACAGCATTGGGCAGATGACTACTGATGACACACAAACTGGCTTATAATTAGACACTTCCAGTCTGCTACCATCCTTATGCAATGGCAATATCTTACCTTCCTTCCATTCCCTGGGCAACTTTCCCGCAGCCAGACTTTCATTGAAAATTGAAAAGCCAGGTCAAAGGCGCTGTCAGTTCTTTAGCACATCCTCTCAAAACTCATGGTGAAATACTATCCAGTCCCACTGCTTTACTAACATCCAAAGTACTCAGCATTTGGAACATGCTCTCCTCCTGCACCTCTAAAACTCGAACCTGCCCTATCCCTCTAGTATTAAAATTTACTCCTCCAGGATGAAATACTCCAATAAATTGTTCATTGAACAATTCCGCTATGTCTCTGCATCAGTCACTCTATTCCCATTTTTATCCCATAATGTGATTCTTTCACAGTCATTTCTCCTCCTCCTCCCAGATAGCTAAAAATTCCGTAGGATTTTCTTTAGATCTTAGGGCCAATCTCTTCTGATATTCCAGTTTTGCCTTACTTACCATATTAGTCACTCTCCTGACCTGTGTCTTATATTCTTCATGCATTTTCTCTTCATCTATCTCCTTATATCTCTTCCATAGCCTCTTTTTCGCATGCAGTTCCTGTTTAATATTGTTTGTCATCCACTTTACTCCAAATTGTGTCCTCTTCTTCACTCATGGAATACAGCTTACTATTGCTGTTAACAAATATTACTTCACAATTTCCCAAACAACTAATGATATCCCATCCTTCCAATTCCTCCCTCCATGAAACTTCCCCAAGTCAATATCTAAGACTATTATAATCACCTGCTTTATAATTCCACATACATTCCCATCTCTTTGATACTCTTGCATGTCTATTCATCTTCCAAGTAAAAACCATATGGTCACTCTCTCCAACTGGTGGGAGAGATGTCATCTCAGTTATTATCAACTCTTCTGATGCTATAACCAAATCCAAAACTCTTGAACCTCTTGTTCCCTCTATTACATGTTGCCTAAGATATTTTTCCCTCAAGAATTCTAGAAATTCCATTTCATTTTTGCTACATGCATCTTCCTCTCCCCAATTTATACTGCTGTAGTTAAAATCTCCCATAAGAATCATTCTTCTTGCACTTGCCACACTCAACTGTCTAAACCTCCTAGTCCCCACCCTCTGTGCTCCTTGGTCTGTAGCAACACCCCACTAAATATCCTGTCTTGCCCACCTCTACTTCACACCATATGCTTTCAAAATCATTAGTGTCACTGCCTTCCAAAGCCTCCACTCTTAGAGGACATAAGTCATCACTTATCATAAGCAGTACTTCACCACTACACTTTCCCTTCCTGTCCTGCCCGAAAAATGCTGTACCCAGTTACTTCTATTCCTGTTAGTATATCCTCTTCTGTCAACCACATCTCAGTGATCCCAATAATCTTTGGCCAGGCTGATGCTATCAGCTCCACCAATTCCTCTCCTTTATTCCGAATACTCCTGGCATTAGTATAAAGCATAAAAATGCCATAGTTTCTATACCCAGCATTATCCCCAATAGACTCCACTTGGTTCATCGTTACCTGATGTCATCCCCCTTTCTCCCAAGTACCCATTCCCACAAGAGACCCCCCTGCTACCATCCAACCTGGGACACGATAATCATTTTTTATTTTTGGACATTTGTATGGGCTAGTGCTCAAAATATTGTTAATGCATTAACTTACCCCACCAACGAGTTGCAGACGTATGAATGCTTTCAGAGTTCTGTTTGGTTTATTCAGAATCAGCTGTTAATGATGTCAATCGACAGAGTTATCAAAGGCTAGTGATTGGCAGAAGCCTTTTCATGGAGACAAGGTAACCGCATTATCACCACAGCAACTGTGGGTCTCTCAGCTGGTTACCCCCCCCCCCCCCCCGTGTATAAGACGACTCCCAATTTTTGATCTAGAAATCTTAGAAAAATGTATTGTCTTATACATGGAAAAATACGGTAATTTTAAAGTTAATGAAGTTAAGTTAATTAATAGTCATTTCATTAAAGTTAATTACTGTGGTTATCACGTAATTTGTTGTTTATAGATGTGTAGGTGTTTTTGAATATTCTGTAGATAGAATGCCAGTGATCTACTGAATGTTCAAGGTCTCTGGGATCGAAAGACTTGTTTCTTTTTCTGAAATGAAATTGAATCTGAAATGTTGGTTGTTCAGATGTGTTAAATTTTTTTTTTTTTTTTTTTTAATTTCTTCCTGATATATCTAAGACTTCTTTCAGTTCACCATTAGCTCAGGTTATTTCAGGTTTTAGATGAAGAAAGTGGTCCTATGTCTGACTGTGTAGTTTGTTTAGACATAGGACCACTTTCTCCACATCCTCTTTGGTCAACTTCTTTATGTAGTTGTTTGAAGAGACAACTCTAAACTTTGCCTCACACAAAGCTGTCTGTTGTTTGGTTAATATGTTATGTAGATTATGTGTTTTCTCTTTGGCCACATGGCCCAACACTGAAACCTTTTTAATACATCTAAACTACCGACATCAGAGGAACCAATTCATTTTAGGCAATAGTCTGCCCTTCTAGATGCCTCCATTCACATTCAACCAGATGGATTACTGGCATTGTCTGGCTACAGAAATCCCACAGACAAACATGCACACACACACACACACACACCCTCCTAACAGTAAGGCAAGTAACCAAAAACTTTAGTTAACAGAGCAAAATTCATCTGTTGTAATGTTAATGCCCTCTCACTGAACTTGATCACATACACAAATACCTAGTTAGCAAATGACTGCAGCCCCACCAAATCAAAAAAATATAGTGATGTCATACCTGCATGCCCTCCCACCTGTCCTTCCAGTCACAGACTATAATAGAACTATCATCATCCATATATCCATGGTACACCTAACAAGTAAGCAAAAATCCTGAAGAAATACATTAAGTTACCAATTTCAGACAATATGAAAGATTGGCATCGTTTATCTGCTCTTCCAAAAGAAAGAGAGAGTGGATAAGAGATGCTGGTCTCTATGAAGCTGCAAGTTGTACTGTAGCCAAACAGGCAGGACAGTCAACATCAGAACCTCTGAACACTGAGTACATCTGATACCAAACTGTGGCTACTCAGAAGTTGCAGATCATGCCTTGGATAGCTGCTATAGAACCTGTTAGAAGAAGGCATATTCAAGGACAGATTGGTCCTTGAATGTCCTTCAGCCTAAAAAAAAAAATACAATACTAACATGAGTAAGGTTGTAAGCAAACAGAGTTTGCCCATGAAGTATTTCAGGACTGGGTAACTTATATATATAGAGGCTAATGACTTCACATTACTTGCCTTAGTATCCCATAATGCAAAACACGTCTTTTCAGACATGTATAATGCTGTGCATTATGGGAAGGGTCACTACTCAGACCGGTTTCAATCTTTATTGAGGTCTCATCAGTGGGAGCCAGATCCTGAAGTGATACCAAGGTTGAAGTAATGCAGAAGTCATATTTCCATATACAAGTAGCCAAAAAGTCACCTTATTATTAAAATACTCTGGATTAGAGATAAAAATCTATCTCTAATCCTCATGCTGTTCTCCACCTCTCGTTATACCTTCTATAATCTTTTTCTTCTGCAATGCCCTTTTTATTCCTTTTGTCATCTGTTTGTCTCCAAATTTCATATCAAAATATCTAATTTTATAATTTATTAATAAAATTGTTGTGTCTGTGTTCAATGATCTGTTTTATAACTTAGATTCTTACTGTATCATCTGTGGACTATTATAGTCAGCTGGGTAACTTGTACAGTCATCGAAATCAAAACTCTATCTATAGAATTAGCCTAGAAAATATTTAAAGTTCCACATTAAAGAATATTAATAATTGAAAGGCTGTTTAAACAAAGCTATGAAGCAGTAATTCTTATACCTAAACTTACATTGTAATGATGTTCTAATGTCATCTAAGTTTTGAGAGGTAAGAATAATGAACTTTCTGTATTCTTTGCCTTCTCTAAAAATGTGAAACTACTTGAATGAAATATGCATTATTAAACATATGATTTAATAAGGTGATTTCAAATATTACCTAGTTATTTGTTTATTTAGGCAATCTTCTTTTCAACTGAGATTTTCCGTAGCGCAGGGCTGACAAAAAAGGTTGCACTCTATGCTACCCTTGGAATGGGATGCATTAATGTTTTGATGACTGTTATATCCTTGATACTTGTAGAAAGAGCAGGACGGCGCACATTACACCTTGTAGGACTTGCTGGAATGCTAGTAATAACAGTTCTTCTTACTATGTGTCTGTCTTTAAAGGTATGATAAGATTTTTTGATATTGAAATGAGATGCTGTATATTGTTACTTACCATTTTAGAATTAAATATTTCATTTATGGTGATCATTAATTTTTTATTGATTATAACACAAAAAATATGTTTGTCTTAGAAATTGTTAATTCTTGACCACAAAGATTAATGAAAATTAACTGTTATTTAGATATTGATCAAGTGTAGGTGAATAACTAATTTAATTACCAACTAGTTTCTCCGGCTTGTGCTGTCGGCTTCATCAGGAAAGCAAAGAAACGAAAATTACAAGCTAAACGTTAACTGACAATTCTATTTCAATAACAAAATAGTAGTACGCGTGAAATAATATGCATGTCTCAGATACATGATTTACTTATTGAGATGCATTTTGTAGTTTGCACTGAAGTTCATTTCTTGTGTGTTTATTGATCTAATTAAAGTCTTCCATATATCTGGTAGGATTAAACCTTGGTTCCTGTTGAGGTTATTTGTGGAACGAGCAACTGTAGCAGCTTCTTTGAAGAGTCTGGAATGGTAGTTTTCTTCTATATATGGCATAAGACTTTTATTCCATTCAATAATGTGGTTGGTTGTAGAGAAGTGGGAAGAAAGGCCAGAAATATCTTGCCTGTTGTTTCTAACATAGCTGTGTTCCTTTTGTCTCACTTCGAAGCTTCTAGATGTCTGACCAATGTAACTTAGACCACAGGAACAAAGGATGTTATAAACTCCTGCATGTTTGTAGAAAGGATTGAAATCTTTTGGTGATCTTAGAAATTTTTTTAACGTTTAGCTTGTAATTTCTGTTTCTTTGCTTTCCTGATTGTACCCTGATGAAGCTGACAGCACAAGCCAGCGAAACTAGTTGATAATTAAATTATATTAAATTTAGTTTAATCCTTTATTCAAGTGTGAGCAAACAAAGTTTGCACCTGAAAGTATCTTCAGGACTGGGATAAGGTGGTATAACACCGGACAACTCGTTGCAAAGGTGGAGCAAGCTCACAACACTCCTATCTCAGTATCTCCCATAATGCAAAACACATCTCCTTTCAGATATGTATAATGTTATGCATTAAGGGAGAGGGCCACTACCCAGACTAGTTTCGACCTTTATTGAGGTCTCTTCAGTGGGAGCCAGGCTCGAGTGGAGATACCAGGCAGAAGCATTAGCAAGGTCATCTCTACCTATAGGAGTTGCCAAACGGTGTGCCACCTTTTTATTAAATTACTTAAACTGTTGTTTATTGATGATTAGGTGGAAGCACGGGCACTTCGATTGGATGCTACTTTAGAGACACATATAGAGATGGAGGAACATGTATTGTGATTTGGAAAACTACCATTCACCACCTGGCGGTGTTGTACCATCTTTTCCCAGTCCTGAAGATGCTTTCAGGTGCAAACTTTGTTTGCTCACACTTGGATAAAGGATTAAACTAAATTTATTATAGTCTAACCAAGTGAAAAATAAACTTTCAACATCTTTCTCTAAATCCAGAGTAATTTAATAAAAAGGTGGCACACCTTTGGCAACTCCTATAGGTAGAGATGATCTTGCTAATGCTTCTGTACTCCACTCAGGCCTGGCTCCCACTGAAGAGACCTCAATAAAGGTCGAAACTGGTCTGGGTAGTGGCCCTCCCTTAATGCATAACATTATACATATCCGCAAGGAGATGTGTTTTGCATTATGGGAGATACTGAGATAGGAGTGTTGTGAGCTTGCTCCACCTTTGCAACGAGTTGCCCGGTGTTGTACCACCTTACCCCAGTCCTGAAGATACTTTCA
Organism: Typopeltis vanoorti; assembly: GCF_054136105.1. NCBI lineage: Eukaryota > Metazoa > Arthropoda > Arachnida > Uropygi > Thelyphonidae > Typopeltis > Typopeltis vanoorti. Next base: position 148,085,363 of record NC_143556.1, read on the forward strand.
GGTGCAAACTTTGTTTGCTCACACTTGGATAAAGGATTAAACTAAATTTATTACAGTCTAACCAAGTGAAAAATAAACTTTCAAAAAAAAAAAAGAAAAGAAAATGTAATTAAATTAGTTATTCACCTACACTTTAGGCGAACCCTAATATCGGGTATGTCAACCTTTGGCTTTGACCACCTCCTGCACCCTTTGAGGGAGACGTTCCACCAATGTGTGGCAGACGTCAGGTGGAGTTATCCATTCCTTCATCAAAAGCAGCACTAAGTTCAGTGACATATTGAGGATGTGTTGCTCTGGACATCAATCACCACTCCAATTCATCCATCTCTTCATGCCATTCCATAACAGCTGCAGCTTTGTGGCATAGGGCATTGTTGTCTTTATAGTAACACAGATTCATTCCATAAAACTCCACAATATAGGTAGCATCTGATTATCCAGAATATCAAGGTAATAAGCTGCTTTCATGGAACTACAGACAACAACTAGTGGTCCCACTCCAAACTAGTTGAATGCATCCCACACCATTACTCCTCCAACACCAAACTTTACTGTAGGTACTTAACTGTAGGTAACAAGTTCACCAGGCTGCCAACACATCCACACCCTGCTATCAGACTGGAAACAGGTCACTTGATTCATCACTCCAGAGTACCATTTTCCATTGGTGAATTGTCCAGTTCACACTATCTTTCTTTGCACCAGGCTAGACAAGCCACCTAGTTCACTGTTGTGATGTTTGGCTTGTGTACTACTGCTGCTCTTTCATAGAAACCTAGTAAATGGAGCTCTTTTTGTACAGTATTAGTGCTCACCATGGTGGTACTGGGACTCTGAAACTCATCACAGATGGTCTGTGATGAGTTCCACCCGTTTTAACATCCTCCTGTCCCTGTAAGAGTTATAAACTCTTACAGGGACCTCCTTATAACTCTTACTGTAAGTAAGAGTTATAAGGAGGGGTGGAGAGCAGGTGCATGAAGAATATGACTCAGACTAGGAGAGTGACTAGTATGGAAAGGAAGGCAAAACTGGAATATGAGAAGAGATTGGGTCCTGAGATCCAAAGAAAATCCTAAGGAATTTTTTAGCTATGTGGCCAGTAGGAGGAGAAATGATTGTGGAAGAATGACATTGTGGGATAAAAATGGAAATAGTGATTGATGCAAAAGACATAGTGGAGTTGTTCATCAAACACTTAAAGAACTGACAGCTCAATTGACTTCACTTTTCAGTGGACGTCTGGCCCAGGGAAAGGTATACCCAAGGAGTGGAAGGAGGGTAAAATAGTGCCATTGCATAAGGGTGATAGCAGACTTGAAATGTCAGTATAGAGCAGTTTGTGTTTCATCAGTAGTTGTTAAAATCTTGGAGAAATTATTAAGGTACCATATGCAGCATTGGGCAGATGAGGGTAATGATATCTGTGAGACTAAACATGGATTGGTTAAGGGGCACTTTTGCTTTAGTAATATGATTGCCTTTTATAATAAATGTGACAAGAGCAGTTGATCAGGGAAAGGCATATTCTGCCATTTTTTATTTTATTTTACAAAGGCATTTGACAGGGTACCACATGATAAACTGATATTTAAGTTGCAGCACATGAGTTTAGATGTCAGGTTAGTGAACTAGATTCAAGATTGGGTATCTAATGGGGTATCAGAGAGTTGTGTATGAGGGAGCAATATCAAGGAGGCAGTTACAAGTGGTGTCCCACATGGCTGAGTAATGGGACCTGTATTTTGTAAATAAAATGAAAAGCCAAACGGCTAGTTTTCTGGCAACTTAACATATTAAAGGGATAAAAATCGTATGTTGTTATATAGCCAGTAAGTGAAACTCAAGATCGAGAACTACAATCTATGGGTTTCAATGCCGAAAAACTATCGGTGAAGTGCCTTGGCCGATAGTTTTTCGGCATTGAAACTCATAGATCGTAGTTCTCGATCTTGAGTTTCACTTACTGGCTATATAACAACGTAGGGACCTGTATTGTTTAACCTTTATATCAATGACACTATCAATGGATTGCAGGGGGATATTCAGTTGTTTGCAGATGATTTGAAGCTGGGAAGGGTTATTAGTAATAGTGCAGTGTGGTAGTCCTGCAAGAGGATTTGAACAACCTTTACAGATGGGCAAATGAATAGGTGATGTCAGTTTAATGCAGCTAAATGCAGTTTTGAATGTTTGGATACATCAATGGGAGGCTGCATACTCTGTTTGAGGAACTGTACTGGAGTAAGTGGGAGAGGCAGGGAATCTGGGGATGATGATTGATAGAAACCTGAAATTCAGGGAATATGTTGCAAAGATAGTGAAGGTAACAAAGAGGATTGTTGCAATATTGAGAAGGATGCTGACCTGTCGAGATAAATTGTCATTGCATTGTATAAAACCCTGATTAGATCACACCTGGACAATTAATTGTTCTCAAATTTGGTCCCCAGGATTTGAAGGGATAAATTAACTGGAAAGGATACAGAGGTGGATAACAAAGATGGTATCAGGACTATACAATGTTAGTTATGAAGAGAGGCTGAGGGAATCTGGACTACAGAGTTTGGTAGCTAGGAGAAGGAGAGGTGATATGATTGAGAGTTTTAATCTGTTGAGTTCTTCTGTTTGGTGGAACAGGGGGGAGAAGAGAGAGAGAACAAGGGACAATCCCTGAAAGCTCTGTGGAAGAGGAGAAGGTTTGGTTTCTCTGCATGGATGGAGGGGTGGTTAAACCATGGAATTCATTGCCCAATAGAGTGGTAAAAGCACGAATAGTCTGTGGGTCCAAGGAATGGCACAATACTGTTTTCTAGGGTCAGCCTCCCACAATGAGTCTTGTGACTCTATGGAAACCTGAATTATTATTATTATTATTATTATTATCACTATGTAATACCTCCATGGAGTCCAAAGACTCATCGAGGAAGGCCACCCACTCTACAACTCTCTGTCTCCACCACTCAGTCCATCGACTACACCAACACCATCTATCACCCACTTCCATAGACAATCACAAACATTCATGTTCACAACAGGATTTGAATCCGCAGCCTTTTGGCTGGAGAGCTGATATGCTAACAACTTGGCCAACCAGGCTGGTCATCATCATAATAATAATACATGCATGAGGTGTCAAATAAGAAATATAAATGCATTAAAGTGAGAGAAGGAGAGTGAGGGGAAAAATATTTTTTTTTGTCCAATCTATTAATATAATAAGAGGAGTACTTAATGAAATGTGACTAAGTCCTATTTCCCTGGTGTAAACATTAATATTAGCATTAATATTATAGTGGAATTACTGAGCGAGTACTTTGCAAGAGTATGTCATTCAGGTGGTGACATTGCAGGAATGAAAGATCCAACAGGGAATTGAGATGGATAGTAAATTATAAAACCTTAATGTGAATATATCTGTGGGTTTGGATGGTATACCAGCTCGGGTCTTACGTGAAGCGGCAAAAGAATTGTCAGTGCCCTTGACCATTTTGTTACTATAAAATCCCCTAAGTACTTATGTTATCACATCTTGAGTCTCGGGTCTGGGTTAGTCCTGAGGGGGTGGAAAGAGGGGAAAATAGTGCCACTGTATAAGGGAGGTTCAAAGACTGCTGCTGCAAATTATCGACCGATCAGCATATCAGGAGTCATTGTCAAGGTTTTGGAGAAAGTAGTCAAGATAAGAATACAGGAATGGATAGATGATAATGGGATACTATATGGGAGATAGCATGGTTTTGTGAAGGGTAGATCATGCCTCACTAACTTGCTCACGTTTTATAACATAGTGATGGCTGAGCTGGATAAGGGTAATGAGTTTACAGTCATACTGCTGGACCTTGCTAAGGTCTTTGACAGGATACCACATGGAATTCTAATCAGCAAACTGCAGCATATGGGGATGGATATAGGGTTGGTGAGATGGACAGGAGGGTGGTTGATGGAGAGATATCAGAGAGAGAGTAGTTTATTCAGGAGTAGAGTCCAAAAGACTGCCTGTGCTTAGTGGTGTGCCACAGGGTTCTGTTCTTGGACCACTACTATTTAATTCGTTCATTAATGATATTGGAAAAGATCTGAGAGGAACTATTCATTTGTTTGCTGATGATGCAAAATTGGGTACAGCAATAGTGAATGCACATGATGTCAAAATTTTGCAAGATGATTTGGATAGATTGGAGGACTGGGCTAAGGAGAATGGATGTCAATTTAATGTGGCAAAGTGTAAGGTTATGCATTTTGGGGTGAAAAGATTAGCAGCAGATACCACATTAGTGGAACTGTACTCCAGGAGATTGACAAAGCCAGGGATTTGGGGATGTTTGTGGATAGGGAGTTGAAGTTTAGAGGACACATTGCAAAAGTGGCTAAATCAGCTCATGAAATCACTTGGTTACTGAAGAATACTTTGACGACCAGAGACAAGCAAGTTATTGTTCCTCTTTATCGAGCCTTGATAATACCCCATCTTGACTACTGTGCCCAGATCTGGGTACCAGGGTTTCTTCTTTATGGGGAGGAGGTAGAGATGATTCAGAGACGAGTGACCAAGATGATAGCAGGTCTATGGAATGAATCTTATGAGAAGGTTGAAGATTTGTGGGTTGCAGACATTGGTTGATAGGCAGAAGAGGGGTGATATGATTGAGACATTCAAATTACTGAAGGGTTTCTACAAGATTAATTCAGAGGATATTTTTCCGAACAGGTTTGGTGGTGGGAGGACTAGGGGCCATCCATGGAAACTGGGAAAGAGTGTGGTTAGCAAAGGTGTTTGAACTAGGTTTTTTGCATGGAGAGTGGTGAATGAGTGGAATAAGTTGCCAGAGTCTGTTGTGGGTGCCATGACTGTGAGTGGGTTCAAGACAAGGTATGATAGATACTGTGTGGAAGCTGAATAGTTGTTGACATGATGTTTAGGGCCTCCCTCGATGAGTCTAAGGACTCTTTGGGGTTGCCCATAATAATAATAATAATAATAATAATAATAATTAGTGAAGCTATCAGGAGGCAAATAGGTAAGATGAAAGAATTGATGGTTTTTACTGCACTAATGACTTGAAAGTGGAAAATGCGAAAGAAGATATAAAAGAGTTATTAGAAGAAATTAAAAAGAGCAAGAGAGTGGAGATTGTGAGCCTGTTACCATGCTAGATACATACATATATAAAAGTGAGTTAAAAAAAACAGCAATGATTGCAAATGAATCAATGTGGTGTTGTGCAGAAGGAAGGTTGTGGTGTTTGTAGATATATGGACTTGAACAACTTATATAATGCCAATGAATTGTATTTAAATGGATATAGTATTTAAGAGTATAGAAGTACAAAGTCAGGAAAATTAAAGCCTCTTGGGTGGATACAAAAGCGTGTGTAAGGTAAATTAGTACAATGCAGAGGAAATAAGTGGAACCAAAAACCACACCAATCATATAAATTAGTTTTGATAGCATAAACATAAAAACTAGTATTCGTAAAGATACGGGCTCAAATAATCCTCCCTTACTATTAATACTTTTTTTTTTTAATGCCCAAATTCAACATCTGCTTCTCCTACTCCAACATTGAATTCATTCCATTTTCTCTATCTTCAAAAAAGATAGAGAAAATGGAATGTGGAGTGGGAAGATATTGCTGATAAAGGCAGTTGGATTGCAGCCAAAAAGAGTAGGTGATCAGGAAGATAAGCATGCAGATAACAGTTCATTTGAATCAGTCTGGTATGAGGAAAAGGCCAGTAGGACAAAATATACAGTTGTTTGCTGCTAAGGCCAGGGGGTGCAAGGGATAATGTGGAAGATATGCATCAGCAAATTAGTACAGAGTTTAAGTCAAATAATTATCATGGGGACTTCAACTATGATGGTATAGATTGGGAAGAGGAAAGAACACATGGCAGGGAAGGAATTGCAGTGTATTCATTTAAGAGATAATTACTTGAAACAGCATGTGGCAGAGGTAACTCAGGGTCTGAGAGTGTTGAATCTTGTCATATGATCAGAGATCCATAAACCAAGGGAGCGCTACACTCAATCCAATCCATCTTATCCAATCCCATCCAACCCTCTGGTACTAATCTGATAGTCAATCACCTATCGAACTCACATAATCTCTTATCCTACCCTATCAATTCCAATTTAGTTACCTGTTTGTCTTGGCTAGCTATTAAAGGATTTGGTATATATATACCACTGTATATATATATACCACTGAATATATATACCGCTATATATACCACTGAATATATATACCGCTATATATACCACTGAATTTGTCACCTTGTTTTAGTACATATGCAGATTGCTAATATATGAGCTTCCTTTAATAAACCCATACTATTCATCATAGAGAATACTGATATTATAAACCCATTTCTGAATCTTAGTTCTCATCAACCTCTTTAACACCTTAATCACAATCCCTGACACACACAAGTTAACATATAATTTGTAACTTCTGTTTTTGTGAAGTTGAAAAATTTTCTCCTCTCTCCACTCCTGTGGAGATCGCCCTGTTGCAAGACTTGTTAAACTCACACAGCACATTGCTGGTTAACTGCCTTCTCTTAGATTCTACTCTGCCTTATACTCCTCTCAGATATCTCTCCATAATCACTTTCTTATTCATTTCATGATTAAGAAAGTGCGGTTTTTGTTCAGTCTATATTCTATGCATTATCTTCTCATATGTCTTCGTAATGACCGACAGCATTATTATTGCATGCCATTTCCTATATCTAATTCTGTTACATTTTTTAAGTGAGTAAATTACTAAGCCAAGATCTCCCATAGCCTCTTGAGAATCATATTTGCATCTACCCTATCTTGAATTCTGCCTTTCTCCAACATTTCTTAATAACTTAACCACTGCTCTTAAGATACTACTTAATCTATAAATTGCTACATGTGTCTCTTTCTCTTTTGGAGTCTCCTTAATGTAATGGAACTGTTTTCTCCTCTCATCATTCTATGAAGTGCTTACATTTTGCACATGCTATAGTGAACAAAATCATGCACATTAAAATCACCTGCCATTGTTATGCACATTGGCACCATAACACACAAAACAGTGTACAATAAAGTATAAATTATTGTTATTATTATTATTATTAAGAGAGACCTCCAGGGAGTCAGGAATTCGCTGAGGGAAGCCATACCATTCACACAGTTGTCATACCTGTTCTTAAATCCAATCACACACTCTATGAGAGAAAAATCTAGCCCTAACCCCCTTCTTGACAGCACTTCTTTTCACTATTAAGCACAAATGCTTGTAGCGCCTTCATTTTCAAAGACCATTCCACCTTTTCCTTGGGCTTCCTCTATTTCTTTCCCTCCTCTCTTTGGTATCCAGTTCTTTACTTTCTTTGCCCATCCTGCATTTTATATATATGATTTTTCTATGCTTCTTTATGTTTTTGGTATCAATCATTTATTGGCTATATGTTACAATTTTCTTTGATTTTCAAGTTCCAGAATATTGTTGCATTTTCAGTTTTTCTTAATGTTTTCATTGATTTGTCTAATTTTTGTAGTAGCTCTATGTGTTCCTGCTGCATGTACCAGTATTGGTTTGATTACTACTTTATAGATTCTTATTTTTGTTTCTTTGCTTATGTTATTATTCTTCCAGATGAAGCTGTTGAGACATCCAGATATTCTATTAGCTTTTATTTCTTGCTCTTGTACTTCATTTTGTGTGATGCCACAATTGTTTATTTCTATTCCTAAATATTTAATCTTAATAACTTATGCAATTATTATTACCTATAATTTTTAGCAATAGCCTTATCACCACCTTTATGCAGTGGAACAGTTTTAGCTTCTTTCCACTCTGTTGGAACCTGCATTGTTGTTGTTGTAAAATTCTTATTAAATAGGTATGCCAGTGCTTCTACCAATTTCCTGGAACATTCCCTTAAGACATGTAGTAATATGACATCAAATGTTATAGCCTTATTAACATCAAGCTTATTTATTTCCTCATATACCTTCTACTCACTCACAATTAACCCATTCTCTCCTTTGTCTTCTATTCTCGATTTTCTCATGATTTCACCCTGATGATGATGATGATGATGAAACACCCTTATAAATTGATCACCGAATGCTTCAACAATGTCTTCTACAGCAGTTATCATTTTATCATTTTCATCCATTAACATCATCTTACCATAATCATTCTTCCTTCTACTTCTCACATATCTAAAAAAAAAAAAACTCTCTAGGGTTTTTCTTTGCCTAATTTAATAATTTCTGCTCATACCGAACTTTTATTGTCCTTACTGAGTCACTCTCTCCTGGCTTGCTCTTTATTATTATTATTATTATTATTATTAATAAAGAGCTCTTTATACTTTTCATGAAACCGATTATTACCATCATTCGTCTTGTACTGTCTCCAAAGTGCCTTTTTTCTTCCAGATTTCATGCTTAATTCTCTCATTCATGCATTTAATACTTATCTTATTCAGCCTTTTAATCATTGGAATACATTCATGCATTGTTGCTGTCATGTATTTGTCAGTTCCCAAGCAGGATTTACTGCTCAACTCCTCATTCCATGTTATAGCTACAAGCTGTCTCCTAAGCTTGTCATAATCACCAGCCTTGCACTTCTATATATATATATATCCTTTCTTCACAGAAGTTAGCATATAGCTAGCTACAAACTAGGTGATCATTTCATAATCACTCTCACCAACTGGAGCTAAGTGCGAATCCTCACTCACAATTATAATTACATCCTCTGATGAAATGATCAGATCTAAAATTCTCGATCATCTTGTGCCTTCCTTTACATACTGCCTGAGATAACTGTCTCTCAAAAACTCGAGAAATTCATTTTCCTTATTCCCAAATGCTATCTCTTCATTGAATTGGAATTAAAATTGCCCATAATAAGCACCCTTCCTTTGTTCACTAATCCAAGTTGATTTTACATTTCTTCATCACTAAGAAGAAATGCACTACTCTCCATATTGTCTGATCTATAGCAACATCCAACTAAATATCCCTTCCTGTCAACCTCCACCTAATACCACACTGCCTCAAAACCATTTCCACTATTTCTCTATTTCATATCTACCTTATGTGGACATGATTCCCCTGCTATCATCAGCATCCCCCCCCCCCTTCTTGTCCTTTCTATCCTCGTAAAAAGCACTCTACACTTCCATTTCTATTCTCGTTAGAATATCATCTTCATTCAACCATATTTCACTTATTCCAATGATTTGGGTATGAATAAACTCAATTAGTAAAACCACTTCATCTCCCTTATTTTTGATACTTCTGGCATTTGTAAATAAATACACCAGTTCACTTTTAGATCTTTAATTAGTCCAACCCAAGCCACTTTTTGGTTGTGATTTCCCCACCACACCTTCCCTTACCCAATAATTTTTATTACTACTTCCCACATATATCTGCTCGTCTCAACTTCCCCACTTGCATCCTAATCTACTCCATTTCTTAGGTGATCATCCCATACATACATATGTATATACATTCACTACTACTTCCAACATCTGCTTTCATCTGCTTTCTCTGTGCTATGTTTCCCTGTCCACCCAGGCTCCTCCCCTGTTTTTTGACACTACTACTACTACTACTACTGTTTCCATTGCCAAGCATTTCTGTCTCTTCAATAATAGTCTCCTGATCTTCTGCTTCATCTCTTTTTCTGATCTCTTTCTTGCATCACCCAAATATAATCTTTGTAATAACTCTACTTTCCACAGCTTCTTTATCCCATGGAACCTGGGAGACCAAATCTGCACACAATAGTCCAGGTGTAGTCTTATAAAGAGGCAAATTGACTTCCTTATTTTTACCTGCCAAGGTTCGCTACAACATTGCAATTATCCTCTGAGTCGTATTTACAATTTTTGCTATGTGAGCTTTGAACTTCAAATTCTCATTCACCATTACACCAAGATCCCTAGCCTCGTCAGTTTCATGTAGCATAACCCTGCTAATAAAATATTCTGATGGAAATCTCATGAAACAAAAGTGCATACCATTACACTCACTACCATTAAACTGATAGCCATTTTCGTTTTCCCAAATTTTCAGCCTATTCAAATCATTCTATTAGTGCTGGATATCATTAGCATCCCTGAATGCCCTGCCTATCTTTGCATCATCAGCAAACAATTGCTTATCTTCTGTTAAACCCTCTCTAATGTCATTAATGTATAAATTGACCAACAATGGCCCAAGGACTGAATTCTGAGGCACACCACTAGTCATCTTAAATCTGACAGATTCACACCCACTGTATACCACTTTTTTTATATCTGTCTATCAAGTATCTACTTACCGAGGTCAGGAGTTTATATTTCAATCCATTATTCTCCAGTTTATGCAACATCCTTTCGTGTGGTATCCTATCAAATGCCTTAGCAAAATCCAACATTATCATAGTGTATTCATTCCCTTTATCCAACTCAGCCATAACATTGTTCTAAATTATGAGAAAATTGCTAAAGCATGACGTTGTTAATGAATCGATTAGCCTTTTTGAAACAATGTAGAGACAGCAACGTAATACCCAACTGCATTAAACTAAAGAAGTTTAAATCAGCCAAAGCGCTCCATATATTTATGCCCGGTTAGAAAAAGCTTGTTACGAGAACAAATCCACGAGGCATGTAAAAACCTAGCATCCACCCAAGCCAAAGTTCTACAACTTAAATTAGAGCTATCTGACTACATTATTCCAGAAAGTTGGGAGATTTTAGACAGGATCACAGACAAATCGGCCAAGCACTCATTACTGAAAAACAAAGAAAAATTAGTAATGAAATTTCAAGCACAACAACAGAAAAGCACAAGACCATCAGGACACCATAACAAAAGGAACAGCCAATCACAAACCGACATCATAAGGAGCAGCCAATTGCCCACAAACGAAGTTAGGAGCAACCAACCACCATCGGACCACAGCTTGGTTATCAACCAATCAAACCACAATCTCACCCAAGGTGAACTCTCACTGCTAAAGAAAGGTTAGAACTACGCCATTGCTCCGAGGTCAGTGAACAAACTTGATATCGTTTATCATATCCAGAAAGGTTTAAGATCCCTCCCCACCAATTTGGCTGATAAAATATGAATGGAAACATCGTGTATACTAAATACAAACAAAAAACTAAGCACTAACTTAAACAAAACCGAAAATCTAGCCCTTAAATCCTTAAAAAATAACCAAGACATTATAATCACGAAAGCAGATAAAGGCAATGCCACTGTCCTTTTAGACCGTACAACATACATTGAAAAAATGAACCATTTGATATTGGACCACAACACCTACCAAATGGTAAACTACAACCCCACAAAACATAACAAAAAGAAAACAACTGAATTAATCAAATCCATCTATACATGGTCCGAAGAAACAACAAAAAAATTAATACCTCATTATGCCCGTGCACCCAGAATTTATGGCCTGCCAAAAATACACAAACCAGGCACACTACTACATCCAATTGTTGAAGGAATTGACAGCCTAAATTATCACTTAGCCAAAAAATTAGCAGCCACACTCAAGGAATTGGTAGGTCAGTTTTCTTCCTACATAAAAAAATACACAACATTTCATTAATAAAATTAAAAGCATTACACTCAACGACCAAGATTTATTAGTCAGCTTTGACATAACTTCCCTTTTCACCAGTGTCCCAATCAGTGACACTATCTTGCTCCTACAGAACATATTTCCAGACGACATTATGGCCCTCTTTGCCCACGTACTCCACTCCGGATATTTTGTGTGGCAAAACACTTTTTCCTTCAAAAAGAAAGTACAGCCATGGGCTCACCGCTTCCCCCGCCCCAATAGCTAACTTTTATATGGAAGACTTTGAGCAACGTGCTCTAGAGACAGCATGTCTAAAGCCCAAAATTTGGCTCAGATACGTCGACGGCCCCGAAGCTCTAAATATATTCCTTAGCCACCTAAACAAATAACACAAACGTATCCAATTCACCATTGAAATGGAAAAAAACAACTCTTTTCCTTTCTTAGACACACTTGTCACACGTCTCTGGCTGTCTCTCCTTCTCAATTTACCGCAAACCTATACACACAGGCCAATACATACACAAAAATTCTTACCACAACTCAACACAAAAACTAGGTGTCATAAGCACCCTTAAATACAGAGCTCTAACAATTTGTTCTAATGAACAAGCTCTAAACCAGGAATACAAGATCATCAACAAAACATTTATAAAAAATGGATACAGTAAAAAAACTATTCACAAGATCCTCCTTAAAGATACCAGTAAGAACATAAAAGATTTCAGGAATGCTATTGCCATTCCTTATGTTAGAGGCATTTCTGAAAAAATAGACAGAACACTATGCAAATACAACATTAAAACCACCTTTAAACCCCCAAACAAGTTAAGACACCTACTCAGTTCTTCTAAAGATCCTCTTCCACAACTAGCCCACCCAGGGGTATACAAAATACAATGCACATGTAACATACCATATATACATAGGGGAAACAGGGCGAACTATCCCAATCAGACAAGACGAACACAAACGACACGTTAAATACCTCCATTTTGGGAAAACCGGCCTTTCTGACCACACACTCCAAACATACCACAGAATTGCTTGGAAAAATACCAAGTCCCTACACTGCACCAAAACCTGGTTTGAGAGAAAATTTAAAGAGGCATGTGAAATGCTCAAACACAAACTAAATCTCAAAAAAATGATGGCCTAACCATTTCAAGAATGTGGAGGACCCATCTACAACCTGTATAACAACCTAAACTAGCTATAGAAAAATCCCACTACAAGACAACCTGGTGAAGTGTTTGTAACATTCAACAGCAACTGAAAGAAATCATATTATAACATCAGAACTGTACAAATCCAAAAGAATATTAATGCATGAAGACTTTAGCAATTTATTGCAGTTGTATTTATATTTTTATTTAATTTTTTATTTATTTATTTATTTTATTTATTTTTTTATCACTAGAGGTCCGGCTAGGGAAAAGGATTAATTAACTACGTAGATTTACCGGTATACAGGGCTAGAGCATGTAGCTTGTTTCCTTATACACTTGTATCCTTCCAATGATGACCTCGATACAGGGATCGAAAGGTCAAGTTTTATTTTATTAGTAATTAATAAAATAATCTGTTCAACACGTGTGTTTCTGTTTCCCTAAATTTATAAATATGAATGCTGATCACCGTGTAACCTTAAAAGAAAGTATAATTAGATACTTCCCATGAAAGCATGTCATGATAGTAAAATATCCATATTCTTAACAAAGATCCCTTCTGACACTAAGAACAAATCAAACACTCTTTGACCTCGAGTTCCTTCTTTCACATGCTTCTTGAGAAAGTTGGCTCATAACAATTCAATAAATTCCTCTTCATTCTTATCATGAGATTTTCTCTTCTACCCAATCAATGTTTGGATAATTAAACTCACCAAACTGAAAGCATATGTTTCCAACCCTTTACCAGTTGTATAACCATGTTCAAAGCGATTCATATGTTTATCATGTTTGCATACCATAGTTGAAATTTCACACATATTCTCATCATTCCTCCCTTGACGATCTAGTTTCCCTGACTTTCTTTGCATTAGGTCTCATCCCAGTAAGTAATTTTTCCAGCCTCCTGATCCCAAATGAATTCAAGTGCGGGCCTTCATATTATTCTCCCTTTAATTTCTAATTTGCATCTTATGGGTTCTTAGCAACGGTGATTGTTTTAGTTTTTTCTGTTGATATCTTCATATTTTTTCTTTTCTGCTGCATTATTGAATATATTTAGTTATTTTTGTAGGTCATCTTCATTTTTCATTTTCTGCTGGTAAGATTATATCATTAGCACATCCATTTATTCTTAGTTTTTAATTTTTAATTCATGTTCCACATTTTTCCATTGTTTTCTTCTTTTATCATTTCATCCATCACTAAATTAAATCTGTGAGACTTAATGAATCACCTTGTATAAATCCTTTGGGTATTTTAATTTCTATCTATCATTGTCCTGATGTCTGTTCTTGTTCTGTTTTTATTATAGAACTGTTATCTGTATCTAATCTAATCTAATCCTGTGGCCTCCTCTTTTAAGAGGGTTGCAGCTGATGAATCCACTTCCATGCCTCTATCTCTTGCTTCTGTAAGACTCTTGCCAATCCAGTCTTTAATGTTCTTTCCATTGCAGTTGGAGTCTTCCTCTCCTTTCCTTCACCATCCCCTGCATATACTATTCTGGGGAGCTCTCCAGAAGAACCCTTCATCGAATGTCCTACAAATGCTATTTTTTTTTCTTTGGATACTAGCCATATAGTCTCTTTTCATCTTGAATTTTTTAACAACTTCTTCATCGCTCACTCTTTCAGTCCAGCTGGTACGATCCATTTTTCTCAAGCACCACATTTCAGACACATTCAACCAAATACTCATCTCCTTATTGATCATCCAGGACTCACATCCATACGTCTCCATGCTCCAGATCATTGTCTTGAGGATTCTTACTTTTAATTGTTTGTTCAGATTTCTGTTTCCTAATATGTGGTATATTTGGAAAAATACTGCTTTTGCTTTTTTTAATTCTGTTCTTAATTTCATAATTAGATCTATTGTCATCTGTTATCCAACTCCCAAGGTATTCAAAACATTTTACATTCTCTATTCTATTCTTTGTCCATTCAAATGATTTCCATCCCATCATTTCCTTTCCTTGAAATCTTCATCACTTTTATCTTCGGAGCATTTATTTTCATTTTATATCTCATTTCCAACCTGTTCAGTCTATTCAAAATTCTTTGCAAACCTTCCTCTGGTTAACTCTTAAGTACAATATCATCAGCATATCTTATATTATTTATCAGATGTCCATTTATCCTTATTCCATCCTTCAGATCTTCCAAGGCTTCTCTCATCATCCACTCACTATGGACATTAAAAAGGAGTGGGAACATCCCACATCCTTGCCTCACACCCTTTCTTATCGGGATCCATTCCATATCCTCTCCTTCAAATCTAATCCTGGCTTCTTGAGTTTTATATATTCTGAACAACAGTCTGATAATTTTTTCATCTATTCCTATTTTATGCAAATAAAACTGAGTGATTAACATTATATATGGGTGCTTAAGGGTCAAAGCTATATAACTGAGAGGAGACCTCCACATTGCCTTTAAAGAAAGGCAGAGAACCGACCAGGTCTTCTGACCTAATGTGTTCAATCCTCACCTTCTTGTGGTGCACCCTGTTAGGTATCTACCTGGATACTGAATGAACGAGGATGGGCTGGCAATTTGGGATTTAGATGACCAAATTGTATTCTTATTGGTTTAAACCACAATATTAAATGATGGTAAACATGACAGAATTTCATGCTGGCTGGGGCGTCGCCCGGTTAAACAAGGCCCCCGTTGTTTTCGCCAGGGAACCAGGGCAAACAGCGAAAAGTCGGGAACTGGAACAAATCTTAAAATACAACCCAACTCAACATCGCCAGCGTTAAAGATCGGTACTATCAACATAAGAAGCCTGAATGGCAAAGAAATGGAGCTAGCTTAGGAATTAGATAAATACCAGATTGACATAATAGGGGTGACTGAAACAAAAAAGACAAATACTGCTGAGATCTTTTTGAGCAATAAATACAAAATGTTATATTCAGGCAATGACAATCAAGGAAAAGAAGGAGTACCCATAGTATTCAACACAAAATATGAGACTAATCTTCTTCAATGGCAGACATTCTCAAGTAGAGTGATGTGGGCAAATACGAGAATGGGGAACTGGACAAGGAGACTTATTTGTACTTATGGTCCCACAGAAGGTTCTACTAAGGTAGAAGTGGAGGAATTTTTTGAGGATTTAGAGAAAGCAACTGACACAATGAAAAAGGAAAAGTTGGTCCTTCTTGGGGATCTAAATACCAGAGTAGGAAATAATTGTCAAACATACAAAAATATTTTGGGAAAATTTGGAGAAAAGCAAAGCTAGTAACAATGGCAAATACCTATTGGATTTCTGCTCAGGACATGGACTGGTTATTACTAACACCATGTTCCAACATAAAAATGTGCACAAATTCACATAGAGAGAGAGAAGAGGCAAGAAATAAGAAAAGTCTCATTCACTATATTATTGTCGATAGTGATATTTTCTCCCAGGTGCAGGACACCAGAGTGTACAGAGGATTTGAAATTGGAAGTGATCACTATTTAGTCTTGAGCAGGATAAAATTGAATTTCATTTTGAAAAGAAAAACATGTAAGAAAGTTTTAAAGCAAATAAAAGTTGAGCAGCTCTCAGATGTGAACTGTAGACTAAAATACACAAAGATTATTGAAGAAAAAATGAAAGAGTTTGAGAACAGAAACCAAACCTTGGAGATTCAGTGGCAAGCATTAAAGAAAACTCTGATTGATTCAGCCAGAGAGGCATGTGGTGAGGTTGTCTGCAAGGATAAAAAAATCAGAACTCCCTGGTGGACACAGGAAGTTAAAGAGGCAGTGAAGGTAAAGAAGAAAGTATATCAAAAGTTCCTGGCAAATAAGTTAGGTTGTGCTCTTAGAGAATACAGAGACAAATGTAAGAAAGTTAAACGCTATGTAAAACTAGATAAACAAAAGTCATGAGAAGACTTTGGCAAGAACATAGAAAATAAATATCAAGATGGCAAGATATTCTGAAGGTTGTGGAAGAAGCTCAGAAATGGAGGAAAGAGTGTTGTAAAAGGAATTAGAGATGATAAATGTGACATGAAAACTGAAGAAAAAGATATCCTTGAAGTATGGAGTAATCACTTCGAAAAATTGCTAAATGAAACAAGCAGTGATAGCAAAGTGGTAAAAAGCACTCAACAAGCATACAGTCAGGAATACATATCCATACTTGAAGTAGAAAAAAGCCATCAAAGGCTTGAAATGTGGAAAGGCAGCAGGAGTAGATTATATTCGACTAGAAATGCTAAAGTATGGAAGTATAAAAGTCCTACAGTGGCCCCTCAGATAATTTTTCTATTATCTCATAGTCTCCATCAGCACCCTTTCGAAACTTACCTCCTCTCTTCCTTGCTGAATTCTGTTCCAATAGAATCACATTTCCCAGATTTAGATCCTTGTATTTTCTCAATCTGTTTGCGTATGTCCTGGCACATTGAGAGCATATGTTGCTGGATTGAGCTACTAGTTCATGTACTAACCTGTTCTCTTGAATAAGATTATTCAGATATTGGTCAATGTCTGAAAATCCTGTATTTGCTGTGGAGCTTCTGAAATCGCTGGGGAAAAGGGGCTCAAAACCATATAGCACAACCATAGGGGTCTCCTTGGTGGCGGCGTGGAGGGCTGTCCTACAGGTAAAAAGGGTGTGTGCGAGGTGAGAGGCCCACTCTGAAACTTGTCCCTCTGTCAGCTTAGATAGGGTATGTTTCAGAGTGCGGTTCATCCTCTTGCACATCCCATTTCCCTGGGGATGATATGGGGTGGTGAATAGCTTCTTTATCCCCAGCAATTTACAGAGTTGTAACATCACTTTGGCAGTGAAATTTGTGCCTTGATATGACAGGAGTGTCTCTGGTGTTCCATATCTCGAAATTATCAATTTGAACAGTTTATTCACCACAGTTTTCGCCGTCTGATCCTTCATGGCTGTGGCTTCAGGGAATCTGGAGAACATGTCAATTATGACAAGTATGTGTCTGTCCCCCTTCGAGGTAGTGGGGAGTGGTCCCACTATGTCCATAGCCACAGCCTGAAAAGGGCATGAGGGGAGTGGGAAAGGTTGGAGAGGTGCTCTACCAGTGATGGGTGATTTTTGTTGACATAGATGACATGATGATACGTATGCTTCAACATCACCCCCTCATCCCCCCTCCATAGATATCCGTCCGTCACCCTCTTCCAGGTTCTATGTATGCCTTGATGGCCGGCTGGGTCCATGTCATGAAAGGTATACAATACCCAAGGGATCATGACACTTGGAACAAGAATCTTTTCCCTCCACTTTCCAGTGACACCTTGTTTAGACAACAAAAGGCCATCCTTGTCGACGAATATGGAGTTATAGAAACTTTGACTGTGCGATAGATCCTGTCCTTCTGATAGCCTTCTGTATACTCTCCCTCCCTCAAAAAAAAATTGGTCTGCCCTTTGGGCATCAATGATCTGCTGCTTTCCCCAGACTTGTAGCTGGGGGGGGTAGAGATTCCCCCTTCCCCCTTTTTCCACTACAGGGTTCATCTCCTCCGTATCCCATCAGGGTTGGGGTCTAGCGACATGGACAAATAGTCAACTACTACGTTTTTGCCAGAAATATAACTAACCTTCATGTTGTATTCCTGCATCTCTAGGAACCAATGCACGATCCGCTGATATTTATCCTTCATTGAGGAGACGAAGGATAAGGGTTTGTGATCCGACCTGAGGATAATGCGTTGCCCCAGCAATATCTGAACTTCCTAAGGCTGCATATGATTGCCAGGGCCTCCCTCTCTATAACGGAGTAGTTCTGTTCAGAAGACGATAATCTCCTACTCATAAAAGCAATCTGCCTAAAACTTTCTCCCTCAGTCTGTTCTAAAACAGCGGCTATGGTGTTGCTTGAAGCATCGGCAGCAAGAAAAAATGTCTGTCCCACCTAGGGATGAGTGAGAACCGACGCTGAAACCAGGGCATTATTGAAAGCTCGGTGAGCTCTCTGCTGCCCCTCCCCCATGTGAATTTAACCCCCCCCCCTTTTTTTTTCATAAGCTTCACTATGGGGTCCATTAACTCAGAGCACTGGGGAATAAATTTCCTATAGAAATTCACCATTTCCAGATATCTCCTGACTTGTCTAACTGTGGAGGGAGGTTTTGCCTCCAAGGCAGCACTCACATTCTCCTTGGAAGGTTTTATTCCTGTGCTACTCACTATGTGTCCAAGGTACTCGACTTCCTTTAAAAAAAATTTACATTTGGAGCACTTGAGTGATAGGCGGGCTTCGCTCAGTCTGTGTAGAACTCTCAGTAGAATCTCCTTGTGCTTGGCTAGTGTGGAAGCACAGGACTCCCTTGCCCAACACATCAGCTAGCATGGTGTTCATGAGGCTCTGAAAACTCATGGCTGAGTTCCTTGCTCCTTGGAGAAGACAGCACAGTTGGTATTTTTGCCATTTAGTGGTGAAGGTAAAATACTGTCTGTCCTGCTTCCTAAGGGGAATTTGGTAGTAGCTAGAGTTTAAATCGATCTTAGAGAACACCTTTGCTCCTTCCAGGCCGACCAGCAACTCCTCTTTTGTATACACAGGGAAATCAATAGGTATGGTGACCTTATTAATCTCCCTAAGGTCTAGCACAAACCTTAGATCAACATTAGATTTTTCGACAAGGATAAACGGGCTGTTCCAGCGAGAATTCGATTTCTCAATAATTCATGCCCTTTCATATTCTGCTAGGAGATTATCCAATTTGTCCTGGTGTTTCAGAGGAATCTTGTACTGCCTTGTATATATTGGAGTTTCCAAAGTGACCTGTATGGAATGCTCCACCACATTTGTGCAGCAGAGAGAAGTGATTCCTTCAGTGGGGAAACTTTTGTAGCTGGTGTGGAAGAATTCCCTAATTTCTTCCGTGACTAGTTTAGAGTGATGCAGCTCCATGGCATCGTGTGTGAGCCTTTCCTTCCGTTCATCATGATTATTACTTAGACTGCCTACTTCAACCTTCATGGTTTCACTCACATTGGGGCTGTGACTGGTTCAGAAGGTTCTCCCACAAAGAGAGAGGGATTGATTTCCGAAGTCGCATGCAAAACGGTTCCTTTTCAAAAAATCCAGGCCCAGAACAACCTGATTGCTTAGGCCCGCCATCTCAGGTAAAACTAGTAGTTCGTGAGTGAGATCTACAGAGAAACAAGGTATATATAGATATTCTGGAGCACAATTCTATCCTGGTTATGCCTATTAGGGTGCGAGGGTTTTCAAGCTCTATGAGATTCTCAGGACTAAGGGGGATCAAATTTTCTAAAGATTGAGTGAGGAACAACCGAAACTTGCGCACCTGTGTCTAACAGAATTTCACACGGTGTTCCCTCTATGAGTCCTCCGACCATGGTCAGGTTTGCTTCATTCTGTGCCTGTGGTGGGGTGACGTTCTGCATCCTAAGTGGTTCGCATTTATTATCTAATTTTGTGAATGGATCCTCCTCTCCCTTGGAATTTCCTTCCCCTGATTCTCTTGTTATTAGTTTCCTCATTTCATGGGCCTGATCTAACTCTTCCAACACCCTCTCCCTTTCTTTAGCCACTTCATAACACTCATCTAGGCCCTTTGCCTTTCTTACACAGGTACTCGCTTGCAGTCTGAGTACCAGCCCCGATCGGAATTGTTGGAGTGCCAACCATTCAACATGGGCTTCCACCTCGGTTGATGTCTTTAATTCACGAGTGATTGACAATATCCTGTTAAAGGAAGTTAATTACTTCCTCCCCTTTCTCCTGCAAGCATTTGTATAAATTTTTTAGCGTTTCATTAGTCCCTCCCCTTTTTGAATATTCAAGGGAGAGTATCTCTCTAAACTCCTCATAGTTTAGGGTCCTTCCTAGAATGGGGTGTGATTGGAAGAATTTCTTTGCTTTCCCTATCAGGGTGCCGCCAAGCAACGCTAGAAGTTGGAATTTGCTCCATCTACCCACCCTCCTAAGCTCTTCAGCGTATTTGAGAAAAATATCCCTATATCATCAGAATCTTCACCAGAGTACTGAGGGAGAATCTGATGAGGTCCCACCATTTTAAGGAATTCTAAATTACTTAGTTCTGTACTGGTTGGTAGCGACATTTTAAGGAATTCTAAATTACTTAGTTTTGTACTGGTTGGTAGCGACATACTTATCCTTTTGCTTACAATATTTTTCAAAATTTCAAACTTTCCCTTCCAAAATTAAAATCCCTTCTTTTCTTCTCATGTGACTGACACCACTTCACTGTGTTTGATTAATTTATTCCCTTTTTATTGGATCAAACACATCCTGCCAACTGCACCATTGTTGCATTTTTTACTCTGTGTCATTGTTGTATCTTTTATCTTTATTCTTTATGTGATTTACTTTCTTATATATACTTTGTCTTCTATCTGCTATCTTTAACTTCATATATCCCTAAGTCGTCTGTCTTACTTGAATGTGTGATCTTATCGCTTATCTAGCAAATTTCTCAATTTTGGACCCCCCCAGAAATACCTGTTCCCTGATCACTATAAGCTATCCTCAATTCACTCAGGCAAATTTGTTTACTGCACCAGCCTGGGCCTTAAGGGTAGAGTTAAACTCAGCCTAAGGATAGTTATAGGGTATCAGGTGCTACTAATATCATTTACTAAAATTCAGAAGCCTTAGGTTTTCTAGTTTATTTGCATTCGTGCCCCTTTTCCTTTCTTGATTGGGATATCCCCGTGCACATATATGATCACAGGTTCGTAATTTTATGAAGGGTCAGTCAACATGGTCAGAAATACAAGCATGAAAGGTATCAAACAATTTTAATGGATTCATTATTAAATATAATACAGGAACAAAACAGATATTAATACCAAGTTAAACTCTTACTTTCCCTCTCACTCTCTCATTCTTAAAACAAACGTGGATTCTAAATCTTTACAATTCAATTTCCTCAACTTATTTGACATTTTAGTTTACAACTCATTAGGCCTGCCAGGCATTTAGCACATTATTGGTTTCACCTGAGTGGGTCACGACAAAATATCCAATAAACTAATACTTGAAAGAAAGTTCTTAAAATTCAGTCCAAAGGTATAGAGTTATTCACATAAATTTCAATTCTTCATACTTCCTTTTATCACAAATTCGAAATACACTCTCTTCTGTACTGTTAGTCAATTTCTCTAAAAGGGGCTAGAACATATAAAAGTACTTATCTTCACTATTTCGATTTCTCTCGGGGTTCTCTCCATCCTTCTTTCTTTCAGAATTCTGGCTATCTTCAATCTACCACCATGTGGGATTCACATGCTCTTCCTGAATTGGGCGTATTTCTTTACTATGGATTTACGTCAACGTTTTTTCTCATTGACGTCCGACGCTCTTGCCGTGTTCTGTGGCGGTGCCATGCTAGAACTTCTCGAAGGTCAGCTCTTAAAAATAAGAACTGAACCACGATGAACATTTGAAGCACACAGTGAGAATACAGGAACAAACAAAACGGAGGGATTCAATTCAGTGTTGTGGGTTTTATACGCTCCCTAAGAGTGCCACCTTTCCGAGTTTGATTTTTCCTATCGTCCTTCCAATTGGTCTCCGACTGGGTGACCTCACCGATCCTCATATGGGACTTTCTAATTCTGGGAATGTATGTATCATGAAATTTTCTCAGATGTAACACCCACGGGCGCTTACGCTGCTCTTGTAGCGTTAGGGCGACCTTTGCCCCATCTTGCCGAATAATTTGCATTCTTTTACGTGTAGAATATTAACGATAATTTCTCTTACAATTGCCCCTTTTGTTGACTCACAGTTACATTTGATATATAAATACATTAACTTCATTTTAAACAGTTCTAAATTTAATTTGCAAGATGTTATTTCCTTCAAAAACATAGTTACACTGTGCTAAATGATAAGTATGCTCAATTTATGGCTATTTTCTATTAGACTCTGGAATGGTGACGTCATGTAGAATGGGGTCGCCTGTTTCAGATCTAACACAGGAAATAAAACTGAATGTCAGAATTACAGAGGTATATCCCTACTGAGTGTTTCTAGTATTTATGCAAGTATACTTGAGAAACGGTTGAGAAGAATTGTGAAAGAAAAGCTTGGTGAAGAACAAGCTGCATTCAGGCCAAATAGACGCTGTCAGGATCAGATTTTTACTTTATGACAAATAGTTGGGAAATCATGGGAATATAACAAAGATCTGTATTTAAGTTTTGTAGATCTGGAAAAGGCAAGGTGCCAAGAGAGAAGCTATTCAATGCGCTACAGTTATATGGTGTCAATGGGACATTATATCAAGCAATACTTAGTCTTTATTTGAGTTGTAAGTCAGCAGTTAGGATTGAAGGAAGCACACGAAGATGGTTTAATGTTAAATCTGGTGTTAGACAAGGATGTACATTATCCCCTCTGTTATTCATTATCTATATGGATCACATTATGAAGGAAAGTGGTATTAAACCTGATATCAAAATTGGAGATGCTAATGTCAGCTCTTTGCTTTATATGATGTTAAACTTCTAAATAAATCCACTAGAAGTCTGCAAGATTCCCTGACTAAATTGAATAACTGTTGTAATAGATATGGTATGAAGGTCAGCATTAACAAAGACAATGAAAATAGGTAGAATTGTTGAAAATGTCAGCTGCGTTGTGAACGGAGATCCTGTGGAACAAGTAAAACATTTCAGCTACTTAGGCACGATTTTTAGTGAAGATGATAAATTAAATATGGAAATAGACAACAGAATCAACATAGCTGGTATGGTAGGAAGTCAGTTGAATAAATTCATGTGGAATAAGAGAGAAATTAGTCAAAACACTAAATTAGCTGTATACAAGACAGTATTCAAACCAGTTTTAACTTATGGATCTGAGAGCTGGGTCAAAAGTAAAACACTTGACCAAAGACTAGAGCTTGCAGATGAGAGTCCTGAGAAAGACTTCGGGCATAAACAGATGACATCAATGTCAATATCATATTAAAAATGAGGATATTAAGAAAGAACTTGACATTATCATCATCTAGGAATGCGCTAGCAGAGTTAATCTCAGGTGTTATGGTCATTTATACAGAATGGGCGAGGAAAGATTAGCAAAACAAGTGTTCTATGCCAGGTTGGCAGGAAAACGGCCCAGAGGAAGACCAAGATATAGGTGGATTGATACTGTACAAAGTACCTTAGACAATAGAAATGTAAGATCTGATAATGGTGGAGTCTTGACAAGTAACAAACTGATTTGGAGGAAAATTGTAGATAGGAAGTTAGTAATGATGTAAATTTTTCATGTAGTACTATCATATCCTGTACACCCCTTGAGGGTACATAGCAGGAATTTGATGATGATGATGATGATGATGTTGATTAACATTATTGAAAGCTTTTTTGTAATCCACAAAGCATAGATATAAATCTTTATTGCACTCGATCGTTCTTTCCCCCAATATCCTTAGTGTTATAATAGCTTCCCTGGTTCTCCTGAAACGAACTGTGCTTCATTTCATTCTCTCTCTATCATCTGTTGCAGTCTTCTATATATTATGTTGATTAGGATTTTTGCAATGTGGATAATCAAGCTGATAGTTCTATGCTTATTGCAATCCATCATTCCTGTAGTCTTGGGAATAGGAATAAAAATAGATCTTAGAAAGGCTTTACATATTCTATCCTCCTCCTGTCCTGACTTATATTAAAGATGATGGATAGAATTTTTATTCCTTCCTTTCCCAATGTCTTCAACATCTCCATGAATATCATCCACTCCCAGAACTTTCCTATCTTTTAATCTTCACTCCTGGAACTTTCCTATCCTTTATTCTTTTAATGGCTGCTACAGTTTCCCATTCCTTAATTTCTGGGGTATCATCATTTTCTATCTGATCATATTCCAGATTATCTTCCTGTCTGTAAAGTCCTGTTACATACTTCTTCTGCCTTATCATTTTTTTCCAACAAAATCTTTCTCTTTCATCCTTCAAAGCACTGCTTTTTGTTCTGAAATCAAGTTTAAGCTTTCATAGACCTTTCTCACATCATTTGTTGTATCATTTTCCTCTATTTGCTTGCAGACCTGATTGAGCCAATCTTCCATTGCCTTTTTAGCCAGAATTTTTACTTGTTTATTGATCTCTTTATATCTGACTTGGGCTTCGTGTTATTCTTATTCCTCCATTTTCTTCTTTCATCTTTTTTTTTTCCTATCACTTCCTCCATAATCCAGGGCTTCCTTCCTCTCCTCTCTGCCTCACCCAGAAGACATTTAGCACATTCCTTGATTTTCTCTCTTAAATCAGTCCAGATTACTTCTAGGGGTCTATCAGTAACAATATTGCTGATCTTATTTTCTAGTTCAGCTTGATATTTCTCTCTGATATGTTATTTTTTCTATTTGCAATTTCTTTATTTATTCGTTTTAATCTGATTTTTACTTTAATTATAAGTTTGCTTTAATTAATTTGTTTTAAAATTTGCTTTAATTAATTTGTTTTAAAATTTGCTTTGATATTTTTCTCATTTTTAATGTGATTATTATATTTTTTAACTATATGCATTAAATGCTTATGTTAAATCAGTAAATCATATATAAAGAATTTTATTGTATTCAACTGAACAAATAATGATAATAATAATAATGTGTGATTTCATCATTAAACATGCTGAAATCAGACATTATTATTATTATCATCATTATCAGGCCTCCATGAAGTCAATGACTCTCAGGGGGGTCTTCCATAGGGTGACATGAATGTGTCCACACCTACCACACTTCCAGGCAGTGCATTCCAATTACCCACAACTCCCCACACAAAAAAACCTATTCTCATTCTTTGGTCATACCCCTCCTTATACAGTTTCTGGGATTGCCTCTTGTTCTCTCCATCTCCACTCATTTTATGAAAAATCTGATCCACATTAATCTGGTAATAACCCCTTACTAATTTACGTCTCGATTATGTTCCCTCCCACTTATCCTTCTCTCCACTAGCATCTGCAATTTGCATTCCCTAAACCTGTCATCATACTTAACCTTCCAGAGACCAGAAATCATCTCAATCAGTCATCTCTGAACACTTTGCAACATCTCTTCATCCTTTGAAAACATGGTGGCCAAATATGTACATGGTAATCCATATATAGAGTGTGATCAAAGTGTTATACACTGGAATAAAACATCCTTACTCCTGCATATGAGTGTTCTCTACATCATTATGGCAGTGATGCAGAGAACATTTACATACCCACTGTGATGTCCTCACAATTTTAGCAAAATATCTCCAAAATGTCAGGCCTTTATCCCAATATCCCTATAGACCTCTCATTTCCTCCTCTAAACCCTACGAATCTCACACTCTGCATCCCATCTGTGCTTGCCAAACTTTAAAACATTGCACTTTGCTAGGTTGAACAGGTAATCCCCATTCAATTGCCTATTCAGAAAATCTATTCAAGCCCACCTGCAAGGGTACAACATTCATTTTATTCCTCTTAATTCTTGCATTCATCTGCAAACAGCTATATATCACTATTAAAGCGCTTCTGAATATCACTGACATATAAATTAAGCTGCAGTGGTCCCCAATATAGACCCTTGGGGGGCACACTACTACTGACATTCTTCTTCTAGGATATCACTCTCCCATTATTGGATATTATTAGATATTAAATATATGTTGGTGATGAAAAGGATTATGTTACATATGAATAAATAAAAATTTGTTTTGCACTTTGAAATAAACTTTTCATTAAAAGTAAAATAACACATTGAAATTGCTTACCACACTTTCACAGTATCATTCCTTACATTTTTTGCTTTAGGAATCTGTACCATGGCTGTCATATGTCAGTATCGTATGTGTCATCACATTTGTTGTAATGTTTGCTATTGGACCAGGTGAGAATTATTTCTGAACTGAAACTTCATTATATATTTGGCAAAATGATTCAATAAGTCCTTATTTTTATTAAGAAAATTAAAACTGTAACTTGATTTTATTGATTCAATTGAATTATCTGAATTTATACACATTCCATAATATCTTGACTAATAATTACAGTCTTTGCATTTGGTAGGCTGAATGAATTACACTTAGTTTGATTAATGAGAAGTTCATTGAACTTGTACTAAATTATTTTTTTATGACAAATTCCATCCACTAAAGAATCCTGCTCCAGATACCAAACATTTTTTTTCTTACATACCATAAGGGTTCTGAGTGATGAAATTCTTCCCTAACTGAAGGCTTTCACAATCATCCATATAACAATGGGATTAGAAACCACTAGTTGGTAGCAAAAGAGTAATGCAGTTGCTAAAGTATGATATGGGATTTCACAGTATTTTCTTAGTATGGGTGTAGGGTTGGAAAAGAGACTATTTATATAGAGGTTGATTAATAAATTAATGATTTAGTGATGTATAAAAATTGAGTAATCAGTAATTTAACTTAATTTAAAGCTTGTTTAATACACATCTGCAATATATGCTACAATTCAGATTTATATCCAAGAAGTTAGTTTAATTTGGGACAGGCCATTTCAAATTAATCAAATTTGAAATGGCACAAAAATACAAATAGGGAAAGAATCAGGTTCAAAGAATTTAAATAAAAAATAACTAATTTTATTTATGTACAAAAGGCTTTATTTTTATTTATATTTATTACTTTACTTTCATTTAATATGTCCACATCTGGATTACTTCATGACTTGGATCCCTTTCTGATGAGGAAGAGATGGTAGAGAGGATCTAGAGATGAGTAACCAATACTGTGACAAGTCTATCTATGAAATGGTCCCTATGAAGACAGATTGAATGTCTGTGTGTCTAGTTGATGGACAGAAAAGAAGAGATATAATATGATAGAAACATAAGTTGTTAAAGGCATTTTATAGAATTGACACAGAAGATGTTTTTTCAATAATGTAGGAAGTGAAAGAACAAGGGGTCATCTCTGGAAATTGTGTAAGAGTGTGATTATGTAGGGTAGGAGGACTAAACTATTTGCTTGAAGAATGGTGAAAGGTAGAATTAATGCCAAAAGTTGTGAGTGCTTTTTCAGTGAAATGACTTCAAAGAGTATAATAGGTATATGTGAATAACGATGATTAGTATGAACCTTTCACAGTGAGTCTTTGACTCAATGGAGATGCTAGTGAAAATAATAATAGCAGCTTATTAACAATTACTACATAGTGTTTTCATTACCAAGAGCCTCCAGAACAGACTCTGTATTCCAGGATGCTCTTCCTGAGGTTCTACCGCATCCAAAAGTTGAAAGATCACTCAATTTAGGTAAAGTCATTATCATATTCCCATAATAACCATTCTTGAATAATGTGTCATGTTACATAAGCATTCATAATACATTTAATACTTGTTCAAAGTGTCTCACATGTAAATAAGACACTCTGAACAAGTTAAATGTATTGGTTGGCAACAGTGTTTAGGTAGGTTGCATCATTCAGTCCTTGGTCTGCTATTATTAACTGGACTAAGGAGTGCCAAAAAAAATTCCCACTTGTCCATCCTTCAATGATGGTAGCAAAATTGATGAGTCCTTGGCTTTGTTGTGATGTTTCCATCCCTGGCCCTGATGTCTGCATGAAATAACAGAAACTGGGATTCACCAGTCAGTGTGTCCTTTCTTCAGTCTTCTACTATCCAGTGCTATTGTTTCTTTTTGCTACATTAGCCACATATGCTGCTCTCATTTCTCAGCTGTTTCTACCAACATGCCAAATGGTGATTTCATGTTATATGTATATTACACCATTCTCACTATACCTAATATATGAAGTAGCAGAGCATCAGTTCCATATTCTTAGTAGTCCATCTATCTCTGACTCTCATCCATTACTTGAAGTACTTTTCTTATGATTTTTTTTTCATTATCACACACAAACTTGAATGCAGATACTTTCTGCTGCCTATATTGTTAGTCATGTGGCTCCATTTAAGATGGGAATTATTATTATTCCTAAGCCATTGTGGAGTTAACAGACTCATCATGTGGAGGATCCTTTCACTATGATGCAAAATAACATGAAACAACTATTTTTTTTTCTTTAAATAATGCATTGTTATTGTAGAAATTGTTCAACTTCAAATTATCCAAAGAAGAATTATTGTAGAGCATGTTTATGTAAGTATAGAAGGAAACTGTGCTGAAAAAAGTGCTTTTTTAATCGGTGAATAGTCTGAGACTTCTGTCGAGATTTGCCCTATGTTGTTTTTCTGGAATACGAGTGTCCTTCAGTGGTTGTTTTTGAAGTTAGCTGTTGTCACTATATTGTGTATTTTGGTTACAGAGAAGACAGAGTCGGAATCGGATGCATAACGGTGGAAGAGAGCACGAAGATAACATAAGTTTCATTATTTAGTTTTGTTTAATTTATATTTAGTATACTTAAATGTTTTGTTTGTATTGTTTGTACTTTTACTTATATAGTTATACTCCTTTATACTTATTTAGCGTCCTTGACACTATTTTGAATAATGGCAGCAGCGGCAGTTAAAATTGCAAATAACGTATCACCAAGTCCTCTCCATTTAAGGACTTTATTTTGCGTGATATAATACGGGATTTTGTAGCATGTGGTACTTGTGGAATGTATGCGTCCCGGCGGTATATGTGGCAGGTGAGAGAAGGGGAAATATGTATATGTGCAAAATGCAGGCAATGGGAGGAACTTGGTGAGTTAGAGATGACTATAACTGACTTCGTTGAGTCAGAGGCAGGAGATTCTCCACGTAGAGAGATGAATGGTATGATAGAGAGTGAGAATGGTGAGAGTGGTGAAATATGAATAAAATAATGAGAGTGGGGAGTATGGAAAGGTTGAAGGATTGTGAAGTTTTCGGAGATGGTCTCAATTGGGAGGATGAATGGCAAATAAGAGTGGCTGACTTGCAGAGAGAGAGATAGATGAGCTGAAAGAGCAGATGGAATGAGATGAGAAGTGTGAAAGATGAGATTAGGCGAATGGAAGAGACAAATGCAAGGCGAATCAGAGCAGGAGAGAGAGAGAGATAGTTATGGGAATGATAGAAGAGGAGAGAATAGGAACAGCAGAGTGAATAGTCTGAGACTATAGAAGAGGAGAGAATAGGATAAGTGGAAGAGAGGGAGATAGAGAGAGATATGGAAATGATAGAAGAGGAGAGAATGGAAACAGTAGGAGAGAGGAAATGAGAAGAATGCGAGGGAGTACTGGAACCAGGGATAGAGATATCAGGAAGGCGGGTAAGTAGGGGAAACACACACAGAGAGAGAGAGAAAGTGTTAGAGGAGAGACAGTGAGGGATGCATGTGAGCATTCGAGAAACAGGGTGGTAAGAGGTGTAATGTATGGGGACTCGATGATCCATTGCAGTTCAAGATAGGATGCGTGAGGAGTGTTTGCCTGGAGGAATGATAGAAAGTGTGGCTATGGCAATTAAGATGGGTGAAAGGGTGGGTGAGATGATTGTGATGGTAGGAGCAAATGACTTGAGAGGTAATGTAAATTGGGCAGCTAAAGATATGAGATTCTTGCTTGAGGTTGTAAGAAAGAAGATGCAGAGAGGTAAGATAGTGTGCGTGTTGCCTAGGTATAATAGTGATGAGCTCAGCAGAAGAGCAGTAATATTGAATAACATAATAGCTAGAATGTGTCAGAAGAGAGGATTGGAATATGTGGATGCTTGGAGGGCATTTGAGGACAGAGAGGAACTGTATGCGAGAGACCACTTGCATTTGAATGAGGAAGGACATAGGCATTTGGAGAGATTGCTGTTCTGAACGAGTCGGTGTGTCAATGCAGGGAAACTAGAATGCTCAGGGTGGATGGTAGCAGAGGTGGCCTCTTCTGGGAATGGGTACTTGGGAAAAAAGGGGAACACATCAGGTGATGCTGAGCCCAGTGAAGTCTAGAGGGGATAATGCTGGTTATAGAAACAGTGGCATTTTTATACTTTATACTAATGCCAGGAGTATCTGGAATAAAGGAGAGGAATTGGTGGTGCTGATAGCATCAACCCGACTAAAGATTATTGGGATCACTGAGACGTAGTTGACAGAAGAGGATATAATAACAGGAATAGAAGTAGCAGGGTACAGCATTTTTCAGCAGGATAGAAAGGAAAAGCGTGGTGGTGGAGTACTGCTTATGATGAGTGATGACTTATGTCCTCTAAGATTGAAGGCTTTGAAAGGCGGTGACACTAATAATTTTGAAAGCATATGGTGTGAGGTAGAGGTGGGCAAGACAGGATATTCAGTGGGTGCTACAAACCAAGGGTGGGACCAGGAGAGGCATGAGGATCAGGTTCACTCCCCAGAGGGGAGTGAACCTGAGTTCTCTCTCTCATTGTCATGCATCAAAAAATTTCTTTTGTACAATATTATACGAGGGTGGTCTGAAAAGTTCTCGGCTTAACAATGAAAAAACGAATTTATAATTTCAAAATTATTTTTATTTTTCAACATAATCTCCCTTAAGACTAATACATTTATTCCAGCAATGCTCCACCGCCATTATCCCATCCCTGTAGTGGTTCTCAGTAAGATCTGCAAAATATCCCTCTACAGCTGCAATCACGTCTTGATTCAAAGAAAAACGCTGACCAGCGAGAAAGAGTTTTAGTTTTGGGAAGAGAAAGAAGTCAGAGGGAGCCAAATCTGGCGAATAGGATGGATGTTCCAACAATTCATAGTGCAAATCCCTTAATTTTCCCATTGCCAAAACACCTTTTTGGACAGGTGCATTGTCCTGATGAAAGATGATTTTTTAATTCTGAAAACTGGGTCTTTTCTTACGAATTTTTTGGCATAGTCTGGCTAAAAGATCGGAATAATATTCCCCAGTTATGTTTTACCCTTTTCAAGATAATTAATATACAAACTGCCTTTATTATCCCAAAGCACCGATGCCATGACCTTTCCTGCTGATGGAACCAACTTTGTCTTCTTTGCCACTGAACAACTAGCTTCTATCCACTGTTTTGACTGCTGTTTGGATTCTGGTGTGTAATGGTGAATCCAAGTTTTATCCATAGTAATAAATTGACACACAAAATCAGTTTTATTCTTGTTAAAATGCTCCAAGCACTGTTCAGAGATTTTCATGTAAGTGCGTTTTTGATCTGCTGTGAGCAAGCACGGCACCCATCTTGTGCAAAGCTTTTCATTTGCAATTCTTTATTGCAAAGTATATCCTACACATTCTTTTGAAATGCCTATAGTCTTGGCAATTTCGTGCACTTTGACTCGCTGGTCGTCCAATACCATATCATGCACTTGATCAATGATTTCTGGTGTTGTTACACTTTTTGGACATCCTTCATGTTGATCATCTTCAAGGCTGGTACGGCCACATTTAAACTCGGCAGCCCATTTCTTAATTGTCGAA
Organism: Typopeltis vanoorti; assembly: GCF_054136105.1. NCBI lineage: Eukaryota > Metazoa > Arthropoda > Arachnida > Uropygi > Thelyphonidae > Typopeltis > Typopeltis vanoorti. The sequence continues at coordinate 148,117,481 of NC_143556.1, forward strand.
AACGTAGGAGAAGAGTGCCCATAAACTTTTATGAACTTCGACTGAATTTCTTTTGGCATTAAATCTTCTTTTATAAAGAATTTTATAACCACACGATACTCAATTTTATCCATTTCAAGGGATACAGACAACACTTATGCTTCAGACAGCTGTATAAAACAAACTACTTGATAGAATGACTTGCAATTTCACATGGATGCTTATGGCAGATGTACCAACTTTGAAAAAAAAAATCTTGCCGATAGTGTTGCCATCTATGGTTGAGCCCAAGAACTTTTCAGACCACCCTCGTATAATCCATTTTGGTAACTTATAAGTTTCTGTAAATTATTATTATTATTATTACGTAACACCTTCAGAGAGGTCCAAACACTCATCGAGGGAGGGAACCTACTCTATAACACTCTGTTTCCACCACTCTACCAACCGCAACTATCATCATCATCATCTACACCAACGCCATATATCGCTAACCACCACCACTAGAATCTTCACACACTCTCACAAACATCCATGCCCACAGCAGGATTCGAACCTGCAGCCTTTTGGCTGGAGAGCAGATACACTAACCACTCGGCCAACCACACTGGCATATTTCTATAGTAAGTTGCAAAATTTAATTGACAGGAGGAAAAGAAATTAGATGAAACTTATAAGTCCCATCTAACTTCTTGTCCTGTCAGCTAAATTTTGCATTTCACATATCTTCAATCTATCCTTATGGGGAGCATTCCACAGATCTGCCACCATCGTAATCACTTATCTCTGAATCCTCTTCATCACTTCCTCATCTTCTGCGGCCTTATAATAGCTTTACAAAGAGATAATGTCTCCCTATCTCTACTTGTTAGTGTGTTCTTCAACACCCAAGTAATCTTTTGAACCATTTTGTCACCTGTTGCAGTATGCTTTCTGAACTTCAACTCTGCCCTCCACCACCCCTAAATACATAGATAGCCTCACCAATTTTTTTGCAATCCACTACCATCAATGTAATACACATTATATAATATTTTTATCATGAAGTGCATAACTTCTGTTTTGCTGCAATAAATTAACAAACATCTTTTGCTGACATTTCCAATTTATTTAAACCATCCTGCACGATCTCTACATCATCTTTATTAACTATTGTCCTCCCCAGTTTTGTATCCTCAGCAAATTGAATGCTCCTTCCCCCACTCCCATATTATTCACTGCATCATTACAATCCAAATTAAAGAGTAGTATATGGTGGAGTAGCATCCAGGAGAATAAGGATGATTAGTGCTGTGCTGCCTAGGGGTTCTGTATTAGTTCCACTATTATCAATCAAGTCTTCCTTTATCCAGGTCCTCAGGCCTCATTTTCAGTGAGCCTGGAGGCTGGAAAAAGGTAATGGTTTTCTCTGCAGTATTCTTTCATATGCCTTTTGCAAAATCTGCCAATATCATGTAACCATTTTCTTTATTCATCTTGGCTGTCAGTCTATTATGAAAAGTTAAATTACTAAAGCAGGACTTACCTATAACAAAACTATGCTATCAACCATAGACTATCATAATCTATGGTTGATAGCATAGTTCCACCATAGACTATCATATTTATATCTTCCCATTCCTGAATTCTATCTTTACCCAACATTTCTAATCCCTTACACTACTCCTGTTGTCCTGTAATTTGCCACTTCTGTCTTGGAGCCTACATAATAACAATCTTACCCTCTTTCCTCTTCTGCAGAACTACTAGAACTGAAACTTAAGTTAAACAGCTTGATCAGAGGCACTTAATATCATTTAAATGTGGAAATTGTTTCACTGCAGAAATTTATTTAGAGGTAAGAGAAACAGTGACTGATAAACTCAGTAGATGGTAATTTGGTAGAGAATAAGTGTTCTGGTATTGAAAGCAACAAATCAAGCATAGATAACATTAGCAACAATTTGGGTGAAATAGTTGGCTTTTAGTGGAATGAATCCATTGTTGCAGAAAATCTTAATAGAATCCCTTTAAGTACTAGCATTATAATCTATAGTAATCCTTTAGTACTTACAAATGATTTAGCATCATAGCACAACTGGAAGAATGATGGAACATTGTACCCTTCAAATTGGAAAAGATCTAAGTTCCACTCCTTGTGATGAAAGGAATTGTTTTATAGGCTCTCAATTGAAGGAGAGTTAATTGATCTCATATGGAGGCAGCATATTTTTTTTGTCCCCTCCGCTGGAAACTCAGGTTTTTCCTCCCACACATGGACAGAATTGCCAGAGAACACATGCAATTCACAGACAAAAAAATAAAACTATACTATTGGTGAACAGTAGATGCTTTTTGTGTGTGGATGGAGGATTAAGTAATGGAGACAGAGGACTATGTAGAGTGCCCTCTCAAGAGTTCCTTGGGGGTGTCACGTAATAATAATAATAACTTAAAACTGGAGTTATTTAAAAGATTATAGCAGGAATTTTTTTATTTATATTAACTGCTAAGCTGAGAGTTAAAAATGTTAATTTTATTATATATTAATGCCTACAGCTGATAACAAGAAATTCTTGTCAAATGCCAAAGATATCATTAACATATCTAAGAAAGTTTTGGTTTTGTGTGATACATGTTGATGGCTGCTTTTCCTTAAGTGTCTCTATGTGTATATATATATGCCAAGTGCAGTGAAATGGATGCACCCATGGTTAGGCCTTCAGTGGGGACGGATATTTCAGGTGTACTAGGTGTGTGATACTTATCCACCGAATAGCAATATCACCGATCTTATATTTTTGCATTTATTCTTGTTAAAGTTGTTTCTAGACTTTGCGTAATTCCTAAAAGTAAACACAATATACTAATGCTTCGTGAAGATGACACTTTTCAACATGCAAACATTGCATCACATTCACATTAATAGCCCAGGTGTGCATTCAAATTACATACAGCTTAGAGCCCTTTGAAAAGATATACAGATAGCTCAGCGGGTCAAATTCTTAACGTTCTAGTAGTTTTAAACTGCTCAGAAACTGAGAGCTCTGAGAATATAGCACCTAGAGGCTGTGATTGGTTATTGTGTCAACCAATCCAAATGAACATTGTCATTTGACATGGTAGGCAAGTTTTTAATATATAATTTTTGATAAATTTATAACTTTTTATCATATTTACAATGGGAAACAGTATTGTAGTCAAAGAAGGTAAGTCTCATCCTCCTCTTCCAAATTTTACACCTTTCAGTAATTTAAATATACCAACCACATATAGTGTTCTCCTTTATTATTATTTTCTAATATACAGTATCTTAAGACAAACACACTGTCCCCACTCTGCACAGATTTGGTTACAATTAATTCATAAATGAAGTATTCAAAGTTGTGTGTGTGTTATGTTCCATCGAGTCGTTTTTTGACTCCTTGTAATCCCACGAACATACACCCTCCATTCAGATCTGTCCCTGACCATGTCTTTCAGAATTTCCAAGCATACTCCATTTGCTTCTTTTACTCCATCACCCATCTAATTCTTGGTCTTCCTCTTCTCCTGCTTCCATCAACTTTAGCAAGCATCATCATCATCTTCTCCAGATTGTCATTTGCTTGCATAATATGTCTGAAGTATGACAATTTTTGCTGGATGATCATAGCTTCAAGGGAGCAATCTGGCTTTATTCTGTCTATCACTGATTTACTGGTTTGCTTTGCAGTCCATGGTATTCTTAGTAAGCATTCCAAACCCATAATTCAAATGCATCTATCTTCCTTCTTTCACTCTTTCTCAGGGTCCAACTTTCACATCCATACAGTACCATAGGGAATACTATTGCTTTCATGATTCAGATTTTTGTTGAAAGTTTATTTTTCACTTGGTTAGAGTATAATAAAATTTGTTTAATCCTTTATCCAAGTGTGAGCAAACAAAGTTTGCGCCTGAAAGTATCTTCAGGCCTGGGGTAAGGTGGTACAACACTAGGGCAACTCATTGCAAAGGTGGAGCAAGCTATTAACACTCCTATCTCAGTATCTCCTATAATGCAAAACACATCTCCTTGCGGATATGTCTAATGTTATGCATTAAGGGAAGGGCTACTACCCAGACTAGTTTCGACCTTTATTGAGGTCTCTTCAGTGGGAGCCAGGCCCAAGTGGAGATACCAGGCAGAAGCATTAGCAGGTCATCATCAAAAAGGGTGGCACACCATTTGACAACTCCTATAGGTAGAACCTATAGGAGTTGCCAAATGGTGTGCCACCCTTTTTTAATAAATTACTCTGGATTTAGAGAAAGATGTTGAAAGTTTATTTTTCACTTGGTTAGGGTATAATAAAATTAGTTTAATCCTTTATCCAAGTGTGAGCAAACAAAGTTTGCACCCGAAAGTATCTTCAGGACTGGAGTAAGGTGGTACAACACCAGGGCAACTCGTTGCAAAGGTGGAGCAAGAACCCAACACTCCTATCTCAGTATCTCCTATAATGCAAAACACATCTCCTTGCGGATATGTCTAATGTTATGCATTAAGGGAAGGGCCACTACCCTGGTGTTGTACCACCTTACCCCAGTCCTGAAGATACTTTCAGGTGCAAACTTTGTTTGCTCACACTTGGATAAAGGATTAAACTAATTTTATTATTAACAGAAGGAAGAGACAGGATATGATTGAAACATTTCAGTTGATAAAGTGTTGTTACCCATTTAAAGTGGAAGCAATTTTTCACAAAATGGGAGAAGGGAGTAGAACAAGGAAACATACCTGGAAGCTGAAGATACTTTCTGGCACAAACTTTGTTTGCTCACACTTGGATAAAGGATTAAACTAATTTTATTATACTCTAACCAAGTGAAAAATAAACTTTCAACATCTTTCTCTAAATCCAGAGTAATTTATTAAAAAAGGGTGGCACACCATTTGGCAACTCCTATAGGTAGAGATGACCTGCTAATGCATCTGCCTGGTATCTCCACTTGGGCCTGGCTCCCACTGAAGAGACTTCAATAAAGGTCGAAACTAGTCTGGGTATTGGCCCTTCCCTTAATGCATAACATTAGCCATATCCGCAAGGAGATGTGTTCTGATTTTTGTTGCGAGGCTAATATCTTTATCTTTAAAGATCTTGCTTAAATTTTTCATTGCTTTCTTTCCGAGTAATAATCTTCTTCTAACTTCTTCAGTACAATAACTATCTTTATCAATTCGGGATCCTAGGAGCACAAAATTGTTAATTGCTTCCATTTTCTCCCCATCTGCTTCAAAATCATTAAGTTCACATGTTGCCATAACTTTTGTCTTTTTGAAGTTAAGTTTAAGATATATTTAGCACTTTCTTCTTTAACTTTCATAATAAGTTCCTCCAAATCTTCTTTGCATTCTGCTAGCAAGGTGGTAACATCTGCATACTTCAAACGATTAATATTTTTCCACCAATTTTATTTCCAACTGAAGATTCCTCCAGCCCTGCCATTCTTAAAATGTATTCGCTGTACAAGTTAAACAGGTATAGAGATAAAATACATCCTTGTCGCACCCCTTTACCTATTGTGAAATACTCAGTTTCTCCAAGATCTGTTCAGACAGTAGCTTCTTGTTCATAATAAGATTCCTCAGAAGGATAATGAAATGCTCTGGGACTCCCATTGTTATTTCCACATTCCACAGTTTCACATGATCTACAGAGTCAAAGGCCTTGCTATAGTCAAGGAAACAAAGGTAGACATTCTTTTGATATTCCTGTGCTCTTTCTATTATCCATCTCACATTGGATTTGATCTCTTGTTCCTCTGCCTTTTTGAAATCCTGCCTGTTCATCTGACATTTCTCTTTTCATGAATGGTTCCAGTCTTTTCTGAATGATCTTAAGTAAGACTTTACTTGCATGAGAAATCAGTGCTATAGTTCTGTAATTTTTGCACTCTCTTGCATCACCTTTCTTCAATAAAGGTATATAAACTGATTTTTTCCATTCCCTAGGCCATGTAGTTGTGATCCCAATTCGCTGACATAGAGCTGTTAAAATTTTAACTGCCTCTTCTCTCAGGGCTTTGAGCAGCTCAATAGGTATTCCATCTCCTCCTGGTGCCTTCTTACTGGATAGCTGTTGCAGTACCCACCTCACTTCACTCTCTAGTGGTACTGGCTCCTGTGTATAATCCTGCTCTTCAAATTTCTCAGTAATTTTGGAGTCCTTTCTGTTCCAAATTTTACACCTTTCAGTAATTTAAATATACCAACCAAATATCGTGTTCTCCTTTATTATTATTTTCTAATATACAGTATCTTAAGACAAACACACTGTCCCCCACTCTGCACAGATTTCGCTACAATTAATTGATAAATTAAAGTATTCAAAGTTATCCTACATTAATTGCATTGGACCAATTAAGATGAGTGCTGGTACACTATACACTCGTAAAACTTTCATACCTTGATAAAAATGCAATCATATGGTCAAATTGATGTGAATTTTGTAGTGTGGGTTGCATAGGCTATGACAGCACACCCAACTGAAATGGGCACGCAACGCCACTGGCCTTCAGTCTGTTCAAAGATCTCTCTGTGTATACTTTTTAAAATTTGTTTTTTAATCTGAGGAAGAGTGTATGAAACTTGTAATTAAATAATTTCTTTAAAAAGTTGCTTGTGGCCATGCAAAAAGCAAACTACATTTATTACTCTTGTGTAGAGGCTTAAGTGCCGTGAGGACATTATGTTGGAGGTTTAATGGATTTTTTACAACACTCAAAAAGAATTAAAATAGAATTTAATACTTCCTATATTTCGTCCTAGTCACTAGGACATCTACAGGGATTACAAAGACAATTAATGTAACATGCACACAAAAACTTACAATACTAAGCCCAACCACGTGGGTGACAATAAAGTCCTATCTAGGTGGAGCGCCCTCTAAGGGCAGTTGTAGGTGGCCTGGAATGTAAGGTGGGACCTCTGGTGATGACTATTTCCCAAATCTTCGGAAGCTTAATGCAACCGTATTTGTTAAGATTTGGTTGGTTTTTGAGAGCTGCTGCTGCTTCTAAGAAAAGTCTCTCTTTCTTGAATTTGCTGTGGTGGAGCATGGTGGTTTTCTTCCATGATACTCTGTGGGTGGTGTCCAAAACATGGTCAGCCAAGCCTGAATGGCTATAGTTGTGTTTAACGATGTACGACTTGTGTTCCTCTAGGCGGATGGATGCTGATCTGCCTGTCTGTCCAAAGTACGCAAGCTTACAGGAACAGGGTACTTTGTAAACTCCAGGCAGAGAGAGAGAGGAGGGAGCTGATCTTTCGTAGAACGGATAAGGGTAGCCAGTTTGTGGTAGGGCTTACAGGGTGTTCGGGATAAATTTGACAGTTTCGTAAGGAAAAAGAAAATCTTCTTCGTATCTATTAAATTTAATGAATTGACAAAAAAACATTACAGGCAGAGTTAATTACAATACTATCAACAAGATTTACTCAAAATAACCACCATTAGCATCGATCACAGCTTCAATTCTGCTTCGGAACCTCGAACAAGCTGATGCTACAGTCTCCCTGGGAAGGGCCGCAAAAACTGTTTTAATTTTATCCATTAACTGGGCTTTTGTATTACTGGAAGTGCGATTGGTGTCTTTTTCAACTGCGCCCCATACAAAATAATCCATGGGGTTAAGGTCTGGGGAGTTTGGAGGCCAAACATTTGGACTGGTGAAGTCGTAGAAATTTTCAGACAACCATTTTTGACTTTTCCCAGAGGTGTGGCAAGGGGCCGAATCCTGCTGCCATACATACGGCCTACCATTGGCTACCCTTGTTATCCAGGGCTTGACTACAGTTAGCAACTCCACAAACAAAGCCCGAATTCCAATGCCAGGGTTCTTCAACACCTGTTCCTGCAGATTTGCGAGGAATTCTGCTGTACGAACGCAATCAGATCGTCTGCTAGGGATCTTTCTTCTTGCTACATCCTCGTAGTCACCATTGCAAGTCTCTAGTTCATGCCTGATTGTTTTTACTGTATTCAGGGAGCATTGGGCAGCAGTCGTAATATCCTTATTTTGATGGCGGGCACGAATCATCATGATACAAGTTATTCTCTTCCATGATTCAGGTGGGTTCCAGCTATCCATCCTTTCTGACATCTTGTATATGAATGAAGAAGGGTCCAAACTTTTAAATGAAGAGAAGTGTGTGTTAATACATGTAACTTACGGAAAAATATAATTAATTATAAATATGTCAAATTTATCCCGAACACCCTGTATATGCTGTGTGTAGGTTATACTTTTTTAGTATCTTGGCTATTTTTTCTGAAGTGCCACGGATGTAGGGTATTGTGATGGCATTTTTAAATTCTTGTTGACGAGAGGGACGGGGAATGGGGGAGGAATTGATTATTTTTTTGATGCTGTGTTCACTGTAGCCATTGGAGAGGAAAGTTCTGTGTATGTGGTTAAGCTCAGTAGTGAGGGCGGTTCCACTGGAACAAAGATTGTGGGCTCTCTTGGTAAGGGTTTTAATGATGCCATATTGTTGTGAGGGGTGGTGGTGGGATTGTTTGTGAATGTATCTGCCTGTGTGTGTGGGTTTTCTGTATACAGTGAAGGCAAGTGTATCATTAGGCAGGCGCGTGACTAAGGTGTCTAGGAAGGCTAAACAATTGTTCTTTTCCTTTTCCATAGTAAACTGGATTCTTGGATGTAGGCTATTGAGATGACCAAGGAAGGAATCTAACGTGTCTGGGCCATGAGGCCAAATAGAGAACACATCATCTACATATCTTAGCCAGATAGAAGGTTTGAGTGAGGCTGAGTCTATGGCTCGTTTTTCGAAATGTTCCATATAGAAATTGGCAAGGGGGAGAGGGGGGAGCCCATGGCGGTTCCCTCTATCTGCTTGTAGATTTTGTTATTCCAAGCGAAATACCCAGAGTTGATGGCAAAGGAAAAGAGATCTAAGATGTCAGAGGGAAAAACGTTTTCTAAGAGAGATAAAGTGTCAGTTAAGGGAATATTGGTAAACAAGGAGGAGATATCAAAGCTTACTAATATGTCTGTATTATTCAAGGTTAAATTTTCTGTGAGGGCTTTAAAGTGGGTCGAGTTTTTTATATAGGAAGCTGAATTTCCGGTGAGGGGGGACAGAGAGTTGGCCAGCTGTTTAGACAGTCTGTAACAAGGTGCATTGGTGGCATCTACTATAGGCCTGAGTGGGGAATTAGGTTTGTGGATTTTTGGTAAACCGTATATTCGGGGGGGACGGGAGCGGAAAGGTTTAAGTTTTTTCGTGACGTCGGGGGGGCCAGGAGGTTACTTTTTTAAGTAAGATTTTTAATTTCTTAACTTGCGTTTTTGTGGGGTCGTGTTCTAGCAGGATGTAGGTAGCGTGATCGCGGAGGATAATGTTCATTTTACGATTGTATTCGCTGGTATTAAGGACAACTGTGGCATTACCTTTATCCACTCTGGTGATGACGATACTTTTTTCTTTGCGTAGTTTCTGGAGAGCCATGCGTTGGGAATAAGATAAGTTACTTTTTGGAGGCGAAGAGCGAACGAGGATGTTGGCTACGTCGAGTCTGATGTTGTTGGCTACCTCCGACGGTAAGCGACCGATCCCCCATTCGACGTTAACCATTACATCGAGCTCCGGCACTTCTTTCAGGGCGACGGCAAAATTACGGCTGAGGCAAAGGGTGCTGACGGCATCATCGTTGAGCCTTTTGGACGAGAGGTTTATTACTGTCTGGAGCGGTTGAATTTGTGGTTTGTCTTTAACCAGGTTGTTGTATTTCTTGACGTGTTTCTTGATGTGCATTTATTGCTGTTGAGATGGAAAATAGGTGAAATGGCCTTCATCAGTAGGCTATAGCAGAAACACTGGCATTATGTAACTTTAAGGCAGACAGCTGTAATGGCTGAATGATAAAATAATTAAAATTTATGTATAACAATTAGCTAATTTTTTTGGTTTTAGAATATACTGGTATTGTTATGCATCTGTGTATAAATATGTATGGAAAAATACTAAAAAAAAAAAAAAATTAAATAACAAATGTGAGAGTAAATGAGTGAGTGAAAGCCAAGTGAATATTCACAAGCCTTCCTTCCTATATGTGAGTGGTTAATTTTATACTTTGCATATTAATTTGATTCTTCTTCTTCTTCTTCTCTCTTCCATTATCTATGTGGATGATGATGAGGCCGAACGAACTCTTTCCACTTCTCTGTCCCGAAAGAGAGAGTCCAAACAATTCTGTCCAGTTTCGTGTCGCTTGTTGTGATTTGGTTTTCAGGTCCTCTTTTATTTTGTTTATCCATCTAATTCTGGGCCTCCCTTTGGATCTTTTACCTTCCATCATTGTATTCAGGGCTTTAGCTGGTAGTCTTTCTATTCCCTTTCTAGTCACATGGCCAAACCATTGCAGTCTTCTTTCTTGGATTTTGTCTATTATTGTTATTTCTTGTTTTAGTCATTTCCTTATGTCTTTGTTTCTTAGTCTATCCAGCAGAGATACTCCAAGTAATCTTCTTAGCCAACCCATTTCAGTAGTTAATAATTTTTTATCTTCGGCCTTTTTTGAGATTCCAGCATTCACTTCCATTCAGGAGTATTGGGAGGACTATTGTTTCATAGATTCTTACTTTTGTTACTTGCTTGATGTCTCTTGACTTCCATATTTTATTAAGTTGTCCAAACATTTGGGATACTTGACTGATTCGTCTGTTTATATCTTTTGTAATTTCACCATTGTACTCAATAACTCCTCCAAGATAGGTGAAGTTTTCTACCTGCTCTAGATTCTTACTATCAATTTCAATTTTCAGATTGGTACTTCTTTTTCCTATTTGCATAATCTTTGTTTTGTCAATATTTATATTTAATCCAAATTTTATACATTCTTCCTTTATTTTATCCGAAATTCACTGTAGATTTTCTTCTGTGCTTGCAAGTAATGCAATGTCATCTGAAAATTTTAAATTTGTTACATTTTTCCCATATATTTTGATTCCGGAGTCTCCATTTTTTAAGGCCTTACTGGTTGCTTCTTCCAGTGCAAGATTGAACAGGTCAGGTGAGAGATTTCATCCCTGTCTTACTCTGCTCTCTGTGTAGAATGAGTTCGTTAAGGTGTCTTCCATTCGTACTGCACTTTCAGCTTTCTCATATGAGTTCTTTATTATTCTTATTGTTTTGTTGGGAATTCCAAATTCTTCCATAGTTTTCCATAATTCTCTCCTGCATAGTGAATCAAATGCCTGACGAAAGTCTGAAATTTATGTAGCAACTTTGGTTATACTCTAGTGTCTTTTCTATTAGCTGTCTTAAGGTGAATAGTTGATTAATTGGCTTCGTCCTGGTCTGGAACCTGCTTGTTCTTCTCCTAGGGCTAGTTCTATATATGGCTTAATTTGTTTTGGAGTATTTTCATAAAAACCTTACTTGGAATACAGAGGAGGCTAATGCCTCTGTAATTATTGCATTCTGTTTTATCTCCTTTTTGTATATAGGAATTATAACTGATTTGGTCCAATCAATAGGCACTGCTTCATTATTGTAAATCCTGTCAAATAATGTTTTTAAGGTGAATTTAAGACCTCCCTCGATGAGTCCAAAAGTTGTTCCTTTCCTGCTGCTAAGAATTCTGTGTGTATTTGATCAATACCAGGTGCTTTCCTAGTTTTAAGTTTTTCTATGCTGTGTGCTATTATTTCTTTGGTAAAGATATTTGTTTCCTCTTCCATTTCAGTGGCTGGAATAGTAATATCCTGGGAGCTGTTTTTATTATATGTCTCTAAAGTATTCTTCCCATCTGGCCATTCTTTTTGTTTTACTTTCAATTAGTTATCCCTCTTTGTTTTTGATCATTATCATTTTTATTGTCCGTGTCTTACTAATTTGGTCTATTTGTTTATATAATCCATGGAGGTTATTTTCTTTTGATACCTTCTCTGCCATTTTGCATTTTTCTTCTAACCAGTTATTCTTGTCTCTTTTAACCAGTTTTCTAATTTCTCTGGTTAATCTATTATATTCATTTCTGTTATAGTTCTATTTTAGTTTCATGGTTTTTCTTTGATCGCCTCATTCAAGATCCAATCCTTTTTACTTTCTCTTTCTGTGTAACCTATTGTATTTCTTCCGATTTTAATATTATTTCCTTTAATTTGCACCAATGTTCTTCAATGTTTATATTCTGTTTTGGTAGTTCCTTCAGGTTTTTATCTAGTTCTAGTTGGTATTTTCTAGAATGTTGTTGTCTTGTAGTTTTTTTACATTCCATCACCTTTTGACTCCAAAAGTGCTTTCAGATTTTAACTTTATTCTTAGGTTTGCTAATACTAGCTTATGGTCAGATCCACATTCTTCAGAAAAGGATCTGCAATTTAGGATAGGATACTTGATTTCCATCTTTGGTTTACTTTAATTTGCATTAATTTTCATAAATAAATAAATTTACATTAATTTGATAATAGTGATGATTAGTCAATATATAAGTTCTCCTGATGTTTATTCCACCATTAACCACCTTACCGGCCATTAAAGATCAAATATGCATCCTCAAAAGTTTCGTATCCATCATAAATTTCAATGTAATATCAACGGTATTACAATTTTAATATGCACTTCACATCCATGGAAATGTGGACGTATATATACGTCCTGGCTGGTAACGTGGTTAACTTTGTCATTCTTAGACTGGCCATGGGGTTGGTTTTTCTCCAGGTGCTCTAGTTTTCCCCCCAGCCAACATAAAACCTACTTCAAACATTTGATACTTTTTTTTTTTTGCTGCAGTCCTGAAAATAGTTCAGGCTTACACTTGGATAAAGGATTAAACCAAGTATATAATTTCTTGATATCTTTAATTTATAGTATAACCAAGTGGAAAAACTTCCAACAACTATCTCTAATCCAGAGTATTTTAATAATAAGGTGTGATACCTTTTGACAACTCATATATGATAATATGACTTCTGCATTACTCCAACCTTGGTATCATCTCTGGGTCTGGCTCCCACTGATGAGACCTCAATAATCAGGCTCTCTTGCACTCCTATACAAAATACTTTAGGCCTATGAAGAGCAACCCTTTACTTTTTCACTTCAATAAAGGTTGAAACCAGTCTGGACATTTGATACCAGTTATATATCCACATCCAGTTATAGATATGAAGTTAGATAATTCATTGGGATCATGACTCCCATAACCTTGTGTTTTTATCATTGTTATTACTTTCAGCCTTCCTAATGAAATGCCAAATTGTAATTGTCTGTAAAAATACTAGTGGTGGTGGGCAGTAGATGGCATTGGTGTAGATGATATGGTTTGCTGTAGTTTGTGGATTGAGTGGTGGAGATGGAGAGTTGTAGAGATCCCAAGGCCTCATCGAGGAGTCCTTGGAGATGTCACATAATAATAATATCTCTCTTTCTTCTTTTTTCAGCTCCTGCTTAATGATACTACTTATCTAACTTCTGCCTGATTTTTTTATTTGATTTTTATGGTGCAAAGACATCAAAGGTCATACTGCACCAGGAGACAGGTCACAGCAATACATTTATGGTAATTGGTTAGTGGACAATCACAAATATCCATGCCTTGGTGGGATTTGAACCTGCAGCCTCTTGGCTGGAGAGCAGATATGCTGATCACTTGGCCAACCAAGGCCAGCTTTCCTTCTGACAAATTGGTATATAGGCTGATGTTCCTTCCTTTAGATACCGCTTGACTATCTCACATGCATTGCTGACATCCTTCCCTTGCAGATTCTTATGCCATGGCACTGCTTCAAGGGTGCTCTTAAAGATTGTCATAATCACCTGTCCAGTAGAAAATTCTGCATGTTCTGCAACCTCCTATGTTAAGACCACATGATTTCTCTCCCCAGTTAAAGGTAATGCAGCTATATTGGTTATGGACAGATCTGATCCAACATTAGATCTAACATTCTCAAACAACAAAACAAGTGTCTGAAATCATTTTCTGGTTCCAGTTATTTGAACTGTTATCTCACATGAAAGAAATTCCTTCTTCCAAGAACATATTAGTTTCCCTATGTATACAATACATTAAAGTCTTTAAATATAACCCTCCATGTGGGACACCTGTTCGTGATGGTACAGACACTTTAATTCTTCTTCTTGTTCTTCCTCTTTGCTTTATCATGTTTTACAGACCACTATCACTGGGATCCAATGTGCTGCTATTAGTGTTTGCTATGCAGTGTGACTCAGAGACATTGAGAAAAGGGGTAAGATCCTGGTAATCTTGCACTACTTTGACCTGTGCTTCAGCAAGACAGATGGTCCTGAATCAGCCAGATAGTCAGCTTGCCTCCAAGGGTCAATGGTGTTGCAGTAAGTCTCTTACCCCTGTGGTCAGGGAACAAGGTTCAAAGCTTGCTGTAGTGCTGATATAGCATCCTGGGTAGCCCCGGCATTCAACTTCCAAGAACAGTTATTGCCTGCCAGTCAATAGCAAGGATCTCCCCACCTACCCATCACAGATCCATGTGTGGATCTGTGGTTGAGCTCTGGCATTGATCAGAACATATCTTGAGCGTGAATCCTTCATCCTCAAGTATTTCAGAGTCCTAACGAGGTCCCAACCAAGTATCAATACTGTAGATACATCATTTGATAATGGAAGTAAGAAACAAAAGTCATATAATACCAGTATAAATGTACAGTGTTTCTGTACATTTATATTGGTATAAATGTACAGAAAAGGGTGACATTTTGAATACAGAAGGGTGACATTTTCCCTATTTCCTTTTCACCTGTTACATAATCCATGTAACAGGTGAAAAGGAAATAGGGAAAATGTCACCCTTCTTTATTCAAAAGGGTTTAGAAGGACTGGCATAATCTCTCAAAACAGTCAGGAAACTTCATTCTGGTGATATCCTTATGGGTATCACCACAATACTCATCTGGTCAGCAACACTCAGAAAAATCGCTAGAGGATGTGACACCTCATAAAATACCAAACTCTTCTAGAGGAGTGATATCAGAATGGTATCTCCTTGATGTCCCAGATGAGGAAATGTGTTCAGAGCTAAAGATCAAGGAGTGACAGGTATGAAGAACATCCTGATACAAATGGATTGTCACATGATTCTGACCAGTGACATCATCCTTACTTTTGATACACTTCAGCCTCCAACATCTGTGAAAGCAGGATATCTCAACTGTTCTATAAGCTTTACATCCCTAATCCACTGATATGCATTAAATGTCAGAAATATGGATGTAGCCAAACTGCCTGATGTGACTCTACCATCTGAACCTGATGTGGTAGTAAAGAGCATGATAACAAATCTTGCTCTGCAAAAAGCTAAATGTGTCAGCTGTCACGGAGGTCATCAAGAATGCTCTTGTGCATGTCAAGTGGAAGGATGAAAAAGAAACACAAAAGATTAAAACAGAACAAAATGTCATATCATAAGGCAAAAAGGAGGTTAGCCACTACTGCCATAGACCTACTGAAATCTCCTTATGATGTGGTTTCAGTTAAGAAAATATCAACAGCATCTCAAACTCATTTTTCTATTCCACCATTTGATAATTTCACCATTCCTGAACTTTACAATCATGAGCGCTTCTCTGTGGAGTGCATCAGCCACACAACCTGCTGTCTCACTCCTGAAACAACTCCAAAAATGCTCCCATTCGATGAGAAACCACGTTTTAAAAAAATTATGGCAAGGGTATCAATTAAAGATAAACCACCACTATACAGAAAAAATTGATACTTCGGCTATCCACTGAAAGTAAATTAAACTTACCAGATGATCCTGATATGTCAGATGATGTGTTGAACATTTTTCCAGAGGAAGAGATGGACTCTCGTCTTCCATACTTCCCAAAATCAACTGATAAATATAAATGTGATAAAGTTTAGGGGTCCATGCAGTTAGCCTAGTGGCTGTGTGCTTCGCAACCATATGCCTGAGGAAGGAGTGTCCTAGGTTTGATTCCCGTCGGTGATGCGAGGAGCTGAAGGATCTTCCTCAGCCATAGCCAAGTTAGCCGGTCTTGGGCGTGGACAGTAGGGTTTTTTCCCCAGTTTATCCTGGGGTTTCATCCTGCAAAAGCAGGCAAACTGGCCTTGAGAACTTAACATTACAGGACATAGGATACATCATGGCATAAAGCTGACCACCTTATCCTGTGAACAGCTTGAGGTCTGATGATTAATAAACCCTCGACACAGCAAGATAAAAGAGGGTATAATGAAGATGAGATGAGATTAGATAAAGTTTAAGCCCTCAACCTCTCATAAATCAGGCAAGTCTGCAAAGCCAAAACTATAGGAAAATTTTTCCAGAGGAACTGTTGTGGGTTTCATCAAAATATCAATATCAAGTTTCTGCTGCAGGTACACACACCCTACTGTTTCTGTCTGCAGGAAACATTTAAAACCCAATGAGGACCCCACCTTAATCAATTTCACTGTTATTCATTAGGACAGAATTGGAGATATTCCTGCTCATGGTGGAGTAGTGATCCCAGTGAGCAATCATACTCTTTCAAATCATCCAGCTTAATACTTCTCTGGAAGTATTAGCGATTCGCTTATCCATGGGATTTCTTATTACAGTATGCTCCATTTATTTACCATTGGGTGCTGAGTTATATGAAATTGATAGACGACCTTATCTTCTTAACTGGCTGAGCTCATACTTCTTATGGATGACTTTCATAGCACAACAATCTGTGGGGTAGTGCCACACAAATAGACAAGGTTGTATCATTGAACGATTGCTTGACAATAATAAATTCTCCCTCTCAATACTTTTTTCCCATGTGCCTACTGACTCGTATTCTGCAATACCCTAGAATTTTAAGAATGTCAAGGGAATTTCTTAGCTTGCTTATTGTTTAATATAACACTTGAAAAGGTTTTCAGAAATGTTGGCATTAATACAAGAGGAACTACCTTTTACAAATCAATACAAATTCTGGTATATGCAGATGATATTGATGTTATAGGAAGGACACAAAAAGCAATGAAAGAAACTTTTATCAGTTTAGAAAAGGCAACAAAGAAGATGCATCTGTAGGTTAACCAAGAACAAACTGTGCCAGTAACAAGAAAAACTTGTAATGATGATCCTTTGCAAGAAATTAGTTCCTATATATTTGAAACCATACATAGCTTTACATACTTAGGATCAGAAGTTAATTATAAAAAATGATAACAGTGTTGAGATTCAAAGATACATTTTTCTGCAAATAGATGTCTCTATGGACTGAGGAAACACTTAAAATCACATTTGAAAAACAAAAATAACTATATACAAAGTGCTTATAAGACCAGTATTAACTTATTTCTCTGAAAACTGGATATTATAAATGTCAGATGAAAGATTGATAGGTCTATTTGAAAGAATGGTTCTCAGACATATTTTGGAGCAGTGCAAGAGAATGAGATGGGGAAAAAAAATACAGTTATGAATTGTACAGATTGTTTAATAAGCTAGACATTAAGTACATTAAAATCAACAGATTAAGTTGGACACTGTATATTATATGCATGGATAATAATAGAGTTGTTAAGAAGATATTCAATGCTAGACCAAAGGAAAATTGGAAGACCTTCTTTTTTGATGCATATTTCAGTTGTTAGTTTATCCTCTTTTTATAGATCTTGTCACCAAGTGAAATCCTGTGAACTTTTTATGGTAAATTTACAGTCTTTACTAATTATTAATACTACTACCAGTACCTCACTAAATTTTTATTAAAATAAAAGCTATTAATTACTCATTAAATTTTAGGCTGTAAACCTCATCATCTACTACATGCTGTTGAAGATAGTTATCCCATAAGTCTCCTCTAATTATTATTATTGTTGATTATTATTATATACTTGACACTTCCAGGAGTCCAAAGACTCATCGAGGGAGGGCACCTACTCTACAGCTCTCTGTCTCCATCACTCAATCCACCAACTACAATGAACTGCAATTACACCAATGCCATCTACGGCCCACCACCATTACCACTAGTATTTTCACAAACAATTGCAAACATCCATGCCCATAGATTTTAACCCACAGCCTTTTGGCTGGAGAGAAGATACACTAACCAGGTGGGCAGTCACCTTTATTTTTTTTGCTTTCTTATTAAAAGAGCATTATTAGCCTATAAACTTATATAGGCTTACTTGAATACCACACCCTGTGATAGCATGACAGTTGATCTGATAACTAAGGCAGCTACTATCAAGAATATTAAATGACAAATGGGTGGGTAGCATATATAGTACAGTGCAGATACGCTGAACAAAAGGATGGTTCACGTCCTGGGTGGGACCGTGAGATTTCATCCTGCTACTCAAAATGGTGCACAATTTAAAACTTATGAATTGTTTATTTCTGGAATTTTCCATTTAATATTTTTGGACTGGGGTTGACCGCGGGTAACTGAAACTGCAGAAAGTGAATCCACGGATAAGGGGGGGAGGGACTATTGTATGTGGTGACTTTCCATCTAGGCCACCTGCCTTATTAACATTTAGCATACTCAGTATTCAGAATACATCCTCTTCCTTCACTTCTAATACTTCATCGCTCATTATCCTTCTAAGAATAAAGCCTATAGTATCAGGATGAAACACTCTAATAATGTGATCATTAAATAGCTCAACTAATGTCATTTGCTTTGGTCATCCGATTCCCAACTCCATCCAGTAAGATAATCTGCCCTCTATCATTTTTTCTCCTACTCACCACATAGCAAAAAACTCTGTTGATTGCAGTGCCAGTTTCCTCTCATATTCTCATTTTTTCCCCTTTACGATGCTAGTCACTTTCCTAGCCTGTTGGGGGAAAAAAAAAAAAAAAAAAAAACTTCCTGATATTTACCTTCTATATTCTTAACAGTCTTCCCATGACTTTTGTATACCTATTTTTACAGATTGCTTTCTTACATTTTTCTCTGTAATGTCTGAGAGCACATGCTGATTTCTTTGACTGGAACTTTCAAGAAACTTTCTTCTTTTCCATGGACTGCCTCTGTAACTTTGTGTCAACCTGGAGCTCTGATATTTTTCTTACAAACAACCTCACCACATGCCTCTCTGGCTGATTCGATTAATGTTTTCTTCCAAGTCTGAGTCTCCAAGGTCTGTTTCTTTTGAAACTCTTAAAATCAAATTAAAAGAAGTCAGTCAAGCATGCCGAAGAAAATCTGAAAGAATTCTTTCACTCTGTGTTCAGTAAAAGAAGGAATGTCTATGGATGTATAACATTAACAAGCTAATTATAGGGATACAACAGTAACAGACAAAATAGTTGAGTTACTGATGATCATTTTGCAATGGTTGTATGATCTAAGTGGAATACTGTAATGCCAGATATGACATTGACCCATATGAAAATAGAAGTTCATGACTGAAGGTGCTTAAGATATTGTAGAAAATTCTATTGAAATTGTGGAAGACTATACCGGGTATATTTATTTACCTTGATCAATTAGTTAGTAGTAAGGAAAAACAAGATAAAGATATAAGTAGAACAATCACACAATGAAACAAAGCAGTTTGGTTATATAAAGATTATCTGTTAGGAGTTGCCTGTATGCTTAAAAAGAAATCTATTTAATATGTGCATTACCTATGGAAGTGAGACATGGATAACGACAAAAAAAAAAAAAAAAACAGGAAGACAGGCTGCATGTGGCCAAAGACTCTGGAAAAGTAAAATGCTGCACATAACAAAAAGGAACAGAATAAGAAATACTAGAATTATAGAGATGATGACCAGAATAGAATAGAAGATATTGTGAAGTATTGTAAAGCTGTCCCTATTAGTAGATTTCCAGACAAAAGGTGGACAAAATTAAGTCTGAGTGGATACCAAGAGAAGGAAAGGTCACCAAAGAATAAAATGGAGGGATGATCTACAAAGGTTTGAATGAGATGGTGGATAGTGGCTAAAGACAGACAGAAGAAGGTGCCATTGAAGTGGAAAGAGGGTAAAATAGTTCTGTTGAATATAGTGACAGAGATAGGAAATTACATAAGTCAGTATCTCAAGA
The DNA here is from genome assembly GCF_054136105.1 of Typopeltis vanoorti. Taxonomy (NCBI): domain Eukaryota; kingdom Metazoa; phylum Arthropoda; class Arachnida; order Uropygi; family Thelyphonidae; genus Typopeltis; species Typopeltis vanoorti. Next base: position 148,137,474 of record NC_143556.1, read on the forward strand.
ATAGCAGTTAAGTTATTGAAGAGGTCTTAAAAGGCAGAATTCAAGAATGAGTGAATAAGAATATATTATTTTGTGAGTGACAGCAGGGTTTAGAGAGGGTAAGTTTTGCAATAGTAATTTGGTCATTTTTTTTTATAATAAAGTGACATTTCAGTTGACTAAAGGAAACTGCACAATTGATACTGCTTAACTTTGTGAGAGCAAACAGGATAACATATGGAACTCTGTTACATTAACTGGATCAATTGGAGTCAGTCAATTGTGTGACATGTTTGGAGTGCATGGTCTGACAGGCCTGTTTTACCATAGTGGAAGTATTTAATGTGGCATTTGTGTTCATCTTTTCTAATTGGGATGGGGCATCCTGTTTTCCCTAAATTAGGTTACAGGTACATTGAATTTTGCAAACCCCTGGGTGGACAAATGGAAGAGGATCATAAAGAAGGAAGAGGGAAAAATACACAACACTTTATAAACAAAGTTAGAGACATCACACTCAATGACAAAGATTTATTAGTCAGCTTTGACATAACTGCCCTTTTCACTAATCTCCTGATCAACAATATTATTCTCTTATAGAACATATTTCTGCCTGATATCATGGCCCTCTTTGCCCATGTACTCTGCTCTGGGTACTTCGTGTTGGTAAATAATTTTTCCTACAAAAAGAAGGTAAGAAGGTACAGCCATGGGCTCACTACTTTCCCTCCCAATAGCTAACTTTTACATGGAAAACTTGGAGCAACGAGCTCTAGATTCAGCCAGCCTAAAGTGTGGCTCAGATATGTTGATATTTTTGCCATTTGGCCCCATGGCTGTGAAACATTAAATACATTCCTAAGCCACCTAAACAAACAACGCAAACATATCCAATTCACCATTCAACTCTTCTTTTTCTAGACACCCTTGTCATATATCTTCCCTCTGGCTGCCTCTCCTTCACAGTCTACTGCACGCAGGCTAATACATACTTAAAAATTTATACCACTATCCAACACAAAAACTTGGAGTTATCAGCACTCTCAAACACAGAGCCCTAACAGTTTGCTCCAATGAATAAGCTCTGAACCAAGAATTTGAAATTAACCAAACATTGGTAAAAAATGGCTACAATAAAAAAAAAAGTTTGCAAAATCCTCCATAAAAATGCCATTAAAAGCAAAAAAAAAAAAAATTACAAGAATGCCATAGCCATATCTTACATAGGGGCATTTCAGAAAAAAATAGATAAAACACTACTTAAATACAATATTAAGACAACCTTCAAACCCACGGCAAAATTAAGAAATTTACTCAGCTCTTCCAAAGATCCTCTTCCATACCTTGCCCACCCAGGAGTTTACAAAATTTACTGTACTTGTAACCTGCCTTACATAGGGGAAACAGGACGTCCCATCCCAGTTACAAAAGATGAACACAAATGCCACATTAAATACCCCCACTATGGTAAAACAGGCCTGTCAGACCACACACACACACTCCAAACATATCACAGAATTCACTGGAAAGGCACCAAGTCCCTACACTGCACCTAAACCTGGTTTGAAAGAAAATTCAAAGAGTCTTCTGAAATGCTGAAACATCATCCAAATCTGAACAAAAATGATGGATTAATTATTCCAAGAATTTGAAGGACCCATCTCTTGTATAGCATCGAGAACAACCCACAGAAGAAAATCTTAATACAAGAGAACTTCAGAAACTGTTTAATGTAGTGCTGTTTTTTTTTTTTCACCAAAGGTCAGGCTAGGGTAAATGATTAACAAACATTTAGATTCATCTTACTTTTGCATAGTATTGTCATGTAGCTTGTATCCTGTACATGTGTATGTTTTCCTGATGATGACCTCAATACAAAGGTCGAAAAGTTGAATGTTACTTTCTTAATAATAGGTAAAGTCATTATTCTAATTACGTGTGTTTTGTCTCCATAAATTCTTCACTATGAATTACATTCTAGTGATATCCTTATGAAAACATTGTGTCAGCAACATTCTGAGAGACTTCTGGGAGCAACATCAATGTATGGAATACCAATCAGAGTATCACCTCATAAAGTGCTCAACTCTTGTAGAGGAGTGACGATATCAGAATAGGAACTTCTTCATGTTCCTGATGATGAATGTTCAGAGCTTAAAGATCAGGGAGTGACAGGTGTGAGGGATGATCATCCAGTTCCAACCAGGAATATTATCTTTACTTTTGATACACGCAGCTACAGACATAGAACACACTGGGAGGCATAGGGCTAGCCACCTTATCCTCGGGATGAGTACAGCTTAGAAGGGCTAAAGATAGCTCCGTAAACAGGCCACTAGGCCTAATACCTGAAGGGAAGAAGAAGAAGAAGATTTTTGATACACCTAAGCCTTCAACATCTGTAAAAGCAGGGTATCAGGACAGTTGAAATACATTCCTAACCTACTAAGATGCTTTAAATGTCAGAAACATGGGCTTGCCATCAAGAGGATCATCCAGCTTACTCTCATGTATGTCATAAGTGGAAAGATGAAAAGGAAATGTAAAAAATTAAAACAGAACAAAATATATCATATCAGAATGAAAAAGGAAGTTAACCACTGCTACACCTGTTTTGATATCCTATCTCCTACTGAGAAGGCGGCAGCTATGCAAATGTCAACAGCATCTCAAATATGTACTGTATATCTATTCCACCATCTGATAATTTCACCATACCTAAACTTTATGATTATGAGTGCTTCTCTGTTGAGTGCATCAATTGCATGACCTACTGGCTTACTCCAGAGACAACCCCAAAAATGGTTCCATTCACAGAATCCACTTGTCAAAAAATTATGGCAAAGATATCACTTATCTTGCAACTGCCTGAACCCATTCTTCTAATGGGTCACTAATGTTCATAATACTCTGTGAGGTAGTGCTAAAACAAATAGACAAGGTCAAATCATTGAAAGAATCCTTGACAATAATGACCTCTTCCTTTTGAATAATAGACCTGATACTTTCTTCCATATGCCTACCCGCTCATATTTTGCAATCAATCTTACAATCTGCTTCCCCTCCATTCTTCTTCTTCTGCTCACATGGAACATCAAAGAGAACATATATGGAAACAATCACTTTCCTGTTCTTTGCACAATGTCTTCACAGGAATCATGCGATGCACATATGGAAAAATGGACCAGGCAGACTGGAACACTTTTTCCCATCTTGAAAAATTTAATGCTGATACCATCAGTCAAACACCTGTCAAAAAAGCAGTCATTACATTACATTACAATTCATCTTATTTCCACTCTGTCCAAAGCCTTGGTTGAACCCAGAATACTAGACAGCCAAAAAAGATCAACACATAGCATGGGGGTATATTCTGTAGATACCCCACCACATCAAACTTAATAACTTTTAAGCATGCTTGGGTTAAAACACGTTATGTGACACATCAGAGTCAAAATCAATCATGGATCAGTTAATCAAATGACCAGTGCAAAAATTGTATGGGATAATATGTGGAAGTGAAAGGTAGATATAAAACATGCCATTTGTCTACCTTAGACCATAATGGAAGTGCTATTGCTGATTCCAAAGCTATTGCAGATGCTTTGGGAGCAAATTTTCTCAAATCTCAGCTTCATAGCCAGAATTTTTAAGGCTGAAAGAGCAACAAGAGAAACAAAGGCTAAATTTTTTATCAATGGGCTTTAGCCATACAATCAGTTATTTGTTAACGAGGAATTAAAAACAGCTATTTTACTGTCTCTTCCTAGTGCAGCAGGTATTGATGACATCCATTATGAAATGATAAAACATCTAGTATCATCTTCTATGGATCTCTTTCTCTTAATATACAATAGAATACTTGCAGAGGAAGAGTTTCTGAATTCTTGGCATAAGTCAGTTGTCATTGCTATCCCAAAACCAGGAAAGGATCCAACACAAGCAAATAATTATTGATCTTCTGCTCTGACCAGCTGTCTTTGGAAGATAATAGACAAAATAGTTAATGCCAGACTTCTCTGGTATTTAGAAAGCAATGATCTTCTCTCCAATACACAACGTGGCTTCCGTAGACATTGTTCAACTTTAGACCATTTTGTTTGTTTAGAAACTTGTCTAAGAAATGCATTTCTGAAGCGAAAGTATGTGGTTTCAGTTTTCTTTGACATATGAAAGCTTATGATACAGCCTGGAGATATGGCATATTAAAAGATCTCTATAGCCTAGGTCCCAGAGGGCACTTCCTGTATTTATTAAAAACTTTCTGTCCAGGCAAACTTTCCAAGTCTGAGTGGGAAGTAAGCTATCTTGGCCATATCAAGAACAGGATGTTATCCAAGGCTTTCTCTTAAGTGTGACACTTTTTGCTGTCAAAGTTAGCTTCCTCCCACTGTAGACGATGCTCTATATGTTGATGACTTCACAATTTACCTCACTCTCATAATATGAGGGTAATTGCAAGACAACGTCAACAAGCAATTGATCATGTTTCTTTATGGGCTCTTAGTAATAGGTTCAGGTTCACAACAGAAAAAAATGTTGCACTTCTGTTGAAAATGCACTCACTTATATTCCAGTAGTGATAGAAGCCAAGTTCTTGGGACTCATGATTGACAGCAAACTTACATTCCTCATTTGCCAACAAAGAGAAAAGTGCAAGTGAGCATTGAATCTCCCTTACACTCTATCCTCTATGAAATGAGGTGCCAATCAATCTTCATTGCTTCCTTTATTGTGTGCACATACATTCAAAGCTGGATTATGGGTCTCAAGTCTATGGTTCTGCAAGGCAGATTAACCTGTCTTTGGTTGGAGATTCCATCCGTCATCACTATATACAAATTGCTACTGGTGTCTTTTGCACGTCACCCACCCAGTCTTTATGTTGAAGCAAATGAACTGGCTCTATCACTTAGAAGGAAAGAGTATGCCCTAAAGATAAAGTCTCTTCCATATCATTTCTAATGGACTAGTCTCTTTTCTCTGCATTGGGATGCTCAATATCACACACATCAGACTGTCATCTTACATCTTTTTGGTATGAGTGTTGAACAGATTATGCAAGCTGTTGGCATGAATGTTGATAACATTGCCTACACCAAACATAACAGCATCCCTTGATGGCAGGTATGCACTCCATCCTGCAACCTTTCGCTTTGTCAACTACAGAAGTCTCATACTCCATTATCCTATATATGCCTACCTGCAATTGTTGAATGCACACGGAGTAGTCCACTCTGATTTCCTGCCAATATATACTGATGGTTCTTGACCTGTTGTCCCCTCCCATGTTGGCTGTGCTACTGTTTCTTGACATTACTATTTCCAGCTAGATCCCACCTGATTACAGTAATTATACAGCAAAGTTGCATGCCATATACAGACTCATTGACCTCTTTACAGGCTATCTCCTCTCCTATATATAATCCACATCCAATGCTGTGTGAGGTGTTATACTGGTGTGTGTGTGTGTGTGTGTGTGTGTGTGTGTGTGTGTGTGTGTGTGTGTGTGTGTGTGTGTGTAAATCTTACTTTTGATGTTTGGTTATGCTGGATTTCTGGCCATATTGTAATTTAAAAAAAAGGAGACTACTTTTTCCACATACTGTTTGGCAGTACCATATACAGACTACAGACAGTTTATAAGATCAGAGATAATTGCCCAACAGTCATCATGGCAGGATGCATTGACAAACACGTTACAAGACATTCTCATAAAACGGGTAGGATGATCACAACACGCTAATCCATGACCACTTAGACTACTGGCATGCTAATATATCACGACAGAGACTACACATCCATCATATTTTGCAGTGCATCTTCAGATCCTGTCATGCACTTCCTGATGTACTTAAGGGGCAACGAACTGTAAGAGATCAACCAAATCAGAATTCATTACAACATTAATGTGACGAGAGTGCTGTCTTGCAGAGGCAACTTGAAAAGCTGCGTTTAAGCTTGCGACATTAAGCATTGGCATTGTAGTTAACGTAGAAAGTGAAAAGATGTAGTTGTTTTTACTAGTCTTTGAATTCATGGTATTCATCTTACACATTCTTATTTACTGAGGGCTGATGATCCACCTGTGTGTGAATAATGCAACACACATCTTCCTATTTGTCATATTCTGGTGGAGTTTCAGCACCTTACATGAGAGAGGAATGAAATTTTTACCTGTCTAGCCAAGCCATATATAATCAGGCAGATTTATCCAACTTAGACAAATTACATGATGTTTTTTAATCTTTTATAAAGAATTGATTTGTACAAATACATTTGACTGTAATTTTCTTTATATGTAGATACCACATTGCTTACCTTAATTAATGGACGTGCATTTACTATGTATCTTTGGTAACCTTTTCTGTGGCGCAGTATGACCTTTGCTATTCTTGCACCAATAAACCATAAAGCAACTAACCGAGAAAGGCCAATACATTGAACTTCAAATTATGGAAGATCAATTCCATTGATCTTCCACATCTCCTTGATAGTGTGATATGTGTTTTTTATCACATTATTTTATGAAATGAGTGAAATAAACATCAAATAACTTTGTTTGTCATTGACTCTGAATCATTTCACAATCACACACTATACAATTCACATTAATGTCACAGTGCCATGTTTCTCCTATCAGTCATTTTTGAACTAATTTTTTGTCAAAATCCACCAAGTTTGAGGGTATTTCTCTACTGGTTCTTCCTAGTGACTCTTCTGAATAGAATCACTTGTGCGTGGACAATAGGGTTTACCCCTCAGTTTATTCTGGGATTTTTCATCCCACAAACAGGCAAACCGGATCCATGAACATACAGGATACAGCCATAGGACATAGCACAGCAAAGAAGGCAACGGGGAAACCACCTTGTTCATAGTCACTTACCTAGTATGGTAGCAATGCTGGCCCGACCATCTATAAGGATGAAAGGAAATCATTCCATTCCATTCCTTCTGAATAGGGGAACTTTAATTTGAAATATCCTATAAATGATTTTTGTACGTTTTGTACCTTTTCTGGGTCTGGCTCCTACTGATATGGCCTCAGTAATGGTTGAAACTAGTGTGGGTGGTAGTGGTCCTTTCCATAATGCATAGCATTATACACATCCAAAAGAGGGAAGGGTGCTTTGCTAGTGGGATGTTAATTAACAATTGATGTGAAGTCATTATCCTCTATTTGCAAGTAGTCCAGTTGTGAAGATACTTCATGTGCAAACTTTATTTTCTTCCACTTGAATAAAGGATTAAATAAGAATATAATTTCTTGGTAAGTTTTATTTATAATACAAAAAGGATTATACATAGTAGAAGTCAACCCCTGGAAGTCATATAAAGGAGCAGTGAACAAGGAAGTGAGGAGCAGATTTTACACATGGCAAGCATTGAGTGAGTGGAAGGTATTGTCATAATACAAACGAGTTTAAGGCTCAGTATGTAGATGATGTTGTTTGAGTCTCTTGATTATAAAGTTCTGTTAATATTAAATATTTAACAGATATAATTACACCTCATTTCATATCCTCAGTTCTTTGGCTTAGTCAGCAACAACAATAGTAGCAGCTTTTTATTATTATTTTTGACAGTACTTGAATATGCCACTGGATATAAACTAACATTCTTTAAGAAATTTAAAATTTATTAAATTTTAAAAAGAAAATTTATTTATCAGTATACTTATTTATTTCCAGGTTCAATCCCATGGTTTTTAGTAACTGAACTGTTTGGACAAGGTGCAAGGCCTATAGCAACCAGTATTGCAGTAGCGGTAAACTGGAGTGCTAATTTTATTGTTGGTCTTGGATTTCTTCCACTACAAGCAAGTATCAAGATCATAAGATTATTTCAAAAATAGAGAAAAGTTAATTCAAGTCAGCCTTATTAGAGTAATATATTCATTCTTTTCTCTAATATGATCACACAGCATCTATCCTACTATTGAATGCATTTGTAGACAAAGCACTCATAGCAGATTTTGCCAATCCATTTTACTTATGCAGTATTCTCCAGTTGAAACATATAGCATCACATCATTGCTAACTACACTCGCACTCAACTTCCACGTATGATACAATGTTCTGCCTTTCCTAACCAAGTGCTGAAAAATTTCTCTGCATCAGTCCTATAAAACTCTTTTAATAACTTAAAAATGTTTCTCTCTCATATCCTTATTTTCTGCATATCAACCAACTTCTGCATCACATAAATCCTCAGTTTATCATTTGGAGCATTCCACAGACCACTTATCATTTTGGTCACTTGCTGTATATGACTGTATTATTATTATGCGACACCTCTAAGGAGTTCAAGGACTCACAGTAGGGCACTCTATCAAAGCCTTATAAAAAGGATGCTAATTTCCTTATCTGTGCTTGTTAGTGTGTTCTTCGTTAACTACTTTAGCCACTTTTGCAGTATGCCCTCTGAACTTTATTTCCCTATCCAACTACACCTCCCAAATCTTTATCTTCATTAATTTCCTGGAGCACACTTCCATCAGTGTATTATAGCTTATAATTGTTTCATTTCAAAATGCATAACTTGACACTTTTTCACATCAAACTGTATACACAAACTGAAGACTTGGTACCTGTTATCTTTTGCCTATACTTTCAGCCAGTGGTGTGTTGGTAAATTTTGCAAAATGCATAGCTTGACACTTTTTCATATCAAACTGAAAACCTGGTACCTGTTATCTTTTGCCTATACTTTCAGCAAGTGGTATGTTGGTAAATTTTTAACAACCGGCTCACTTTATGAAAAATTTGATTCTTCACAAAGTTCTGTTGTATCTTCAGACGTCTTTGTTTCTGCTTCTTCAAATTTTGTCCTTTTAATGTTTAAGAAGTTTTGTTCTATTTCATTTTTTCAACTAATGGCTATCCGCTTTTTCGACTGCAAAACTCTAACCCTGATTAAAATTATTTTAATTATTTAAAAAAAAAAAGAAAATAAAAACATATATTAAAGAAAATTTTCCTATATTACCTACAACTTACCTATTATCAAATGAAATCCTGAACAAAAAAAATGTAACACTAATATTACCACTCTTAGTCGATCAAATGACCAGAGCCTTAGCCGTCGCAACGAATTTTTGCATTTATCGATAGTGCAATAATGTTGCAAGTTCTTCGAAATTCGCAGAAAAATAATGCAATATTGTTTATTCAAATACCCAGTTTGGGAATTTTGATAACGTGCTTGTGTTTTATTGAATACAGACATTGTATAGTAAATAAAATCGTTTCCAAATTCCCGTTCGTAAATTGAGTTTGTGTTTTGTGAATTCTCCTTTATGCATTTATTTTTGATAAAAATAATAATAATAATATATGTGTTTATTATACGATTTCAAAATATTTATGAGAAAAAGTATATACCACAATTCATCATCTATCATTTCATAGAGAATTTTAATAACCGGCTCGCTAAATTTGAAAAATTTTAACAGCCAGCTCGCACGAGCCGGTCCCAACACACCACTGCTTTCAGCTTATTTATATCATCCTGCAAGTTCCTATGTTGCTTTCATTAACTATTGTGCTATCCAATTTTGCATTACCAGCAAACAAATGAATATTTCCTTTCAAGTCATTTTGCATATCATTTATGTAAAAATTAAGCAACAGTTCTTAGTTAGGGCACTCTATCAAAGCCTTATAAAAAGGAATGCTAATTTCCTTATCTGTGCTTGTTAGTGTGTTCTTCATTAACTACTTTAGCCACTTTTGCAGTATGCCCTCTGAACTTTATTTCCCTATCCAACTACACCTCCCAAATCTTTATCTTCATTAATTTCCTGGAGCACACTTCCATCAGTGTATTATGATGGAATATACTAAGCACAACACCCACTCTCCTAGTTCTGTTCCTTCATTTGGTATCTGTCCATCAGTCATCTTTGATATGTATAGATTTTTTAAAGTAACTTTTAAAAACATAACTGATGTATTTATGATGTATTTACACTAAAACAATTAGAAAAAATATTGGAATTTACAGATCCACTCAGCATTTACAGATTATGACAATGTCTTTGACTGAATTAACAGAAAAAAATTTATAGAATATAGTAGAGGACTGAGGCTATCTAAAACAGCTTTGAATGCATGTAAAATGATATATAATAATAATCATAAATATATGTATGAATGAATGTACATGTGAATGTATGATAGCAGAAGTAGAAACTAATCAAGTAGTTTAACAGGAAAGTAGCCTTTCTCCTACCTTATATGCATACATTTGATAAGGAAGTGGAAATTATAGTAAATCCAGGAATAAATATTAGTAAACATACAACAGTGAACATGATACTTTTTTGTAGGTGATCAAATTAATCATACAAAAATCAGAAGACCCCTTCAAGGATGTGTTTACCATTTACAACTTATGAGTTTCAAAGCCAAAATGGACATTTTAAGATAAATATTCCATACAAACTAAAACAGTAATTGAAATCCAAACTCTTGAACAAGTAACACATTTTCAGCAATTAGAATGTGATATAATATGTGGTACAGATAATAAATTACACTGCTTTCAAATAATCTATGGTACTGTAAGATAAACAAAAGACAAAACAAGAAAGGAAACACAAATAAAATTTTATCACATCATAGCAAACCAACAGTATTATTTGGAAAATTGAATAGCAAAAAAAAAAAGTAGATACAAGCATCTGAATTGAATTTTCTTATAGTTCTTAAAGGATCTACAAGAATTGATGAAATAAGGAATGAATTACAAATAAGTGCAATAAATACCAATAGAAAATAATTAATTGGAGAGAAGATATATACAGAGAATGGAAGAGTGAAGGCTATCAAACGAAGTAATTAAATATGACCTGAAGACCTAGGAAGAAAGCATAGTCATTTAGCTGCCAAAATATTTATATAGCCTAAATCTTGAATGAAGAAGAAGGGGAAAAAATGTAAGCTGTAGTTTTCTCAGTTTGTTTAACTGACAGTTTAAGGCCTTTTTTCAGTTACATGATGGGCCAGTGTAGAGGAATAATATAAAATCTTGTATAAACAGAAATTTTATATTAAATTCTTTCTATACTGATTTTACTTAGGAATTTTAAATTAGATTGATTTCCTTGTAATTTTTGTAAATATCTGACTGTTGAATTACTGTACAATAACAAAGAAAATTATGTATAAAAGAATTGTATTAATAGAATGTTTAAGACAAAGAAATATCTCAGACAAATTAAAATAAGACCTGAGGCTATCACGTTTATGAAGGTCAAAAACGTACGGGGTTTCCCGCCATAACGCAGCGACGAAAAAAGGTGATGGGTGCAGACCTATGTGAATACCCAATGGAATGAAAGGGTAGCAAAATTGAAGGTCATTGGAGCAGCTTAAAAAAGGAGAGAAATTGAGGGCAAAGAGACAGGTCACAGGTCAGTCGTCACAGAGGAGGTCACTCAGAAGTTTTTCATCAGGGAGGGTTGGTTGTAGGTAGTCAGCAGACCGCTAAAAGAGGAGAGGCTGATATCGATGGTCGTCGCAGGATAAGCATGCTTTTGCCCAGTGTTCTGTTCCGGCTCTCGGTTTGTATATGTCCCATCGATTCTAGGTCAAGGGATCCGTTCCTGCCAACAGATACCCAAAGATGTCAGATGGGTCGTTTAAGCAGTGAAAGAAATGAATTCTGGACTTCCAGCCGCCAAGGTGCGTGCTGACTGCCGCAGTAGAAGTGCCCTGTCGATGCCAAAATATGGTGCCCATAAGTGAAAAGAAATATCGGAAAGAAATAGATGGTAACGATCTCAAGGATCTACTGATATGGATTAGGTGATTTAAAACCAAGTAAGGTCTTCTATATATGATTAACTAAAAGACAAGAGGTGCAGTACAGATTGCTCTAGCACATTTGTTTGTTAATATTAATTCAGGACTGAAGGCTATTAGCTAAATATTGAGAATTTACTTGCTTAGTTGTGAGATAAGATAAGATAGCGTTTATTGTTACTGAATGTTTAAACTTGCCTGTTGTATAGCATTGTTGGTCATTTCGAGTATATAAATTAAGTGTAGGCACAATTATTACCATAGTCTGTGTACGTAGTGAAAGATTGTTGAACTTGGTAGATTAGTTTAAGCTCCTAGTTAAAGTTAATGAGAAGTATAGAGTCAGAAATATTTTGTGTGCTTAGTATTAGACTTTACTGTAACTTGATTAGTATGAATAAACTGTTTTCTTTGTCAAATAATTTGCTTGATTCCTGCATACCAATGCACTGCTCATACCTACATGTCTTGAGGGGATGGTTTTCGATGACTGTAGAATAGTGTTTTACGTTGCTTGTTAGTGTTAAGAGTTAGAAGTATTTCCATGCTTAGCGAAGTGTTTTTTCCTTTTGGAAGGATACTTAAATCTTATCTGCGATTTCTGATGGTGCAGTCGAAATAAAAATAAATTTTCAGAAATCAATATTGAAAAAATACACTTGCTGTTATAACAAAGGAATTCGGCTCTAGCCAGAGACAAATTCCCAAGTTATATAAAATTACGTGCACGTGAATAACTTAGTTGCAACCTTGAGAAGAGGGGGGGGGGGGTCAAAAGATTAAGAAGAAGGATTAACTGTAAGTGACTAAATCAAGCAACGGATTAGAACACTCAGCGTTACAACTAAGAAATAAGATAAGAAAATTAAGTAAAAGTGAGATATTGAAGATATAATTTTGAATAATAAAAAAAAATATATAATTTTAGTGGCACAAATGATGCGATTTTACAATACCATTATTTGGTGGAGATGGCTCACAACAACAGAAGAGATATTGAAAATATTCCAAGAAACACTGTTAAATTCCAGTTCTTGACTGAATGGACATCATCTCTCTGCCTGTCAAACCAATGGATTTGATTTGATTCTCACTCTAACATTATTGTTTATGAATGTTGCTGCTGAATTCCATTCAGCAACGACATTCATAAACATCAGATTCAGGATTTGTATGTATTCATAGCTGAAAAGTAGCATGTATAAAAGGAAATGGATGCCAAATTTCTAGAAGCTGAGGAAGCAAGTGATGTGATGTTGTTATTCCAGCAAAGGCTAGAAGTCAGTCCAGAAAGGAAATAGATCTGATCCTACCTGGTGATTTGTGTATTAATCAGAGGTAAGGGAAGTTGAACTGAGATGTTTTTGCAAAAAAGGAAGCAGGGTTATAAAGTGCAGATAATCTAATGCCAGGAAAAGATAACCCTGCTTCCTTTTTTGCAAAAACTGATTTCAATTCAACTTCCCTTTCTGGACTGACTTCTGGCCTTTGCTGGAAGTCATTAATAATAATATTATTAATATTATTATTAATGATTGTCTTTGTTAATATTATTAATAATATTAACAAGACCTTCCATGGAGTCAAGAGACTTATCATTGGAGGTGCACACTGTTATATACAAAGCCCATTAAACCATGCTTTAAACTCATTCAGTGTATCCACATTCACAACAGTGTCAGGCAATGCATTCCACTCACTAACAAAGAACCTACTTCTTATGCCCCTTACTCACATCCTGCTTATACAGCTTCCCAGAATTCCCTCTTCTTTTATCTCCTTCTTCCAGTCTATGAAAACTTTCTACCACATTAACCTGGTAACAACCCTTCTCCAACTTAACAAATTCTACACCCCACTAGTTACCACATTAGTCAGTCTTCTCTGGACCCTTTGCAGCATATCTTCATCACCATGAAAACTAGGTGACCAAATCTGTGCCTAATAATCCACATGAGGCCTAATCAAGGCCTTATACAATGGAACCAGAACCTCTTTATATCTGCATCCTTTCTTTTAGGCTTGCACAGTGATCCGAATGCATTTTTGGAAATTATGGAGACAATTATCGTGTTTGAATAAAAACTTTAGTTTAATATTACTAAAATTTTTTTTTACAATTCGACGTTTCGACCTTTATGTCAAGGTCATCTTCTGGAGCATACAAATATACACAAGAAACAAGCTATACTACAATCATACTGGTTCGTTAAAGACATTGACCAGCCGCTACCACAATTGTTGGCCTGACCTCTGGTGAAAAAAAAAAAAAAAATTATACATCAATGCTAGAGTCCTATTATTTGTGTTGTCTACTATATACATATATTAACATCATTCCAGCCAGTTGGAGTGGAATGGTTTCTAATACTAGCGGATTGGCTAGAGTCCTGACTTATGTTGAATCTTTCATATTAGGTTGGCTGAATTTGTGCCATCCAGATCCTTGGAATTTTCATACCATCTGTATTGTTGATATTTGGGTGGTTTATCAGGATTTCGCAGGATTCTTTAAATTTTCTTTCGTAGCATGTTTTTGTGCGGTGTAAGGAGCAGGTGCTTTTCCAGTTGATTTGGTGTAAGGTGTTAAGTGCATGGTCTGAGAGGCCTGCTTCACCATAATGGTTATATTTAATGTGTCTAATGTGTTCTTTCTTGCGTATAGGGATTGTCTGTCCTGTTTCACCAATGTACGGTAAGTTACAGGTGCAGCGGATGCAATAGACTCCAGGATGTGCTAAAGGGAGGAGAGGATCCTTAGAGGAGCTGAATATGGTTTTAAGTTTAGTGGGTGGTTTAAAGGTGGCACTGAGGTTATAATGTTGTAGGATTCTGTTGATTTTTTCTGATAACCCTTTAATGTATGGTATGGCTATGGTTTTACTGTAATCTAGATTCGTTTTTGTTGTGGTTTTATAGAGTATTTTATTGACAGTATTTTTGTTATAGCCATTGTTTATGAATGTGTCACTAATGATTTTTAGTTCTTGTTTCAGGGCTTGCTGGTTAGAGCAAATAGTTGTGGCTCTGTTTTTAAGGGTGTTTATGACTCCATATTTTTGTGCTGGGTGGTGGTATGAATTCGCATGTATGTATTGGCCCGTGTGTGTCGGTTTTCGGTAGACTGTGAAGGATAGACTGCCTGAAGGAAGACGTGTAACTAGTGTGTCTAGGAACGGGAGCGAATTTTGGTTTTCGATTTCGATGGTAAATTGTAGGCGTTCGTGTTGTTTGTTTAGGTGGCTGAGGAATGTGTTTAGCGTTTGTCGCCCGTGCGGCCAGATCGCGAACACGTCGTCAACGTATCTGAGCCAGATTGTCGGTCGAAGCGTGGCGGAATCAAGAGCCCTTTGCTCAAAGGTTTCCATGTAGAAGTTCGCGATTGGGGGGGGGATAATGGTGAGCCCATGGCTGTACCTTCCTTTTGTAGGTAGAATTTGTTTTGCCACATGAAGTAACCGGACTTTAGTACGTGGACAAAGAGGGCCGTAATGTTTTTTTTTTTTTACGGCCCTCATTCAGCATACATTCAGCCAACCTAATATGAAAGATTCAGCATAAGTCAGGACTCTAGCCAATCCGCTAGTATTAGAAACCGTTCCACTCCAACTGGCTGGAATGATGTTAATATATGTATATAGTAGACAACACAAATAATAGGACTCTAGCGTTGATGTATAATTTTTTTTTTTTTTTTTTTTTTTTCACCAGAGGTCAGGCCAACAATTGTGGTAGCAGATAGTCAGTGTCTTTAACGAACCAGTATGATTGTAGTATATATATTTGTACGCTCCAGAAGATGACCTTGACATAAAGGTCGAAACGTCGAATTGTAAAAAAAAATTTTAGTAATATTAAACTAAAGTTTTTATTCAAACACGGTAGTTGTCTCCATAATTTCCAAAAATGGATCTTTATATCTGCACTTAAAGGTCCTCTGCATTATTGCTATAATTCGATATGCTACAATATGACCTCTGATCATTGTATACCTCTTGCATATATTGAACTAACAGTGACAGTTCCATAATACAATATCCACTTGATTCCTCAACACTCACCCTCCATGTGGGGCACCTGTTCGTGGTGGAGGGGACCTCCCAGTGATGGTACTTGCCCTTTTCATTTTTCCTCTTTTTCTTTGTTGAATCTTTTTCACTATCCTTTTTCCAGATCACCATCACTGGGATACAACGCCCTGCTGCCGTGCGGTGTGACCCGTGGACATCTGAAAAGGGGGGATCCTGGTAGTCTTGCACTACTTTGGCCCCTGCTTCGGCAAGACGGGTGGTCCTAGATGGCCCAGCCAGAATCAATCGGCTGGTGGTCTTGCTTGCAAGGGTCAACAGTGTTGCAGTAAGTCTCTCACCCCACGGTCAGGATCCTAGATCTGCTGCAGTGCTGGTATAGCATCCAGGGTAGCCCTGGCGTTCCACTCCTGAGCGCAGTCTTTGCTTGCCAGGTAATGAGTGTCCATGTGTGGCTCTGTGGTGGGTGAGGAGCTCTGGTGCTGAATTAATAATTCCTTAAATATGAATTCTTCATCCTCAAATGTTTCAGGGACCCTAACAAAGTCCCAACCAAGTACTGATAAGATAGACACAGCATATGGAAACAGAAGTAAGAAACAAAAGATATCGGATACTAACATAAATGTGTGGAATACAAATTGCAATAACACCCTCACAGAACACTCAATTCCAGTAGAGGAGTGATATCAGAATGAGATCTCCTTGAGGTTCCTGATGAGGAGATATGTTCAGAGCTTAAAGATCAAGGAGTGATGGGTGTGAGGCACATCCTGATACACAGGGATGGTCGCTTGGTCTCAACCAAGAACATCATCCTTACTTTTGATATACCTAGGCCTCCGACATCTATAAAAGCAGGATATCTCAGCTGTCCTGTTAGAATATACATCCCTAACCCACTGAGATGCTTTAAATGTCAACAATATGGACATGCCCAAACTGCCTGTCATGGTTCTACTACCTGTGCCCGATGTGGTAGTAAACGTTCAAAGCTGGATTATGGGTCCCAAGTCTATGGGTCGGCAAGACAGAGTAACCTATGATGGTTGGATTCCATCCATCATCAGGGTATACGGATAACTAGTGGAGTGGGTGAGGTGCCTTTCGCACCTCACCCACTCCAAGTCTCTATGTAGAAGCAAATGAACCGACTCTATCACTTCGACGGAAACAGTTGTCTCTTAATTATGCCCTAAAAATGAATATCACACACATCAAACTACTATACATCCTTTTGGTATGCATGTTAAAGAAACTGTGCAAGCTGTTAGTATAAATGTTGACAACATTAGCTACACTAAACATAACAGCATTCCTCCATGGCAGATTTGCACACCATCCTGCAAACTCTCACTTTGTCAGCTACAGAAATCTTATACCCCATCATCCATTTACCTGCAATTGTTTAATGAACACAGAGCAGCACACACTGATTTCTTACCCATCCATACTGATGGTTAAAGAACTAACACCTCTGTTGGCTGTGCTTCCTAACATTATTATCTCAAATCAGATCCCACCAGACTGCAGTAATTATACACCAGAGTTACATGCCATTCAGCTCGCACTTGTGCATATAAAAGAAAACTGCTACCAAAAGTGTATAATTTATACAGACTCATTGAGCTCTTTACAGGCTATCTCTTCTCCTATGTATAATCCTCATCCAGTACTTTATGAAGTGCTACACCTGCTTCACAAAATGAAAATCCTTCATTTTGATGTTCAGTTCTGCTGGATTCCCAGTCACATCGGAATCAAAGGAAATGAAGCTGCAGCTGCTAAATCAGCCCATACCTTCTCCACATACTATTTGACAGTTCCATATACAGACTACAGACAACTTATAAGAGCAAAGCTAATTGCTCAGTGGGAGTTAACATGGCAAGAAACATCAACAAACAAATCATATAACATTAAACCTGAAATTAAACAGTGGCATTCTAGTCAACGTACAAAGAGAAGGGAGGTGGTGGTCCTTGCTAGGCTCTGCATAGGTCACAGTCACCTTACACATTCTCATTTACTGAGAGCTGATGACCCTCCCATATGTGAAAAATGCAACACACATCTCACTATTCATCATATTCTGGTAGATTGTCAAAAATTTACACAAGACAGGAATGAAATTTTCACTTATCTAATCAAGCCATATACACTCAACGAAATGCTAGCAGACTCAGGCAAATTGCATTGTTTTTAATTTTTTAGAAAGAATTAATTTGTACAAACACATTTGACCATAAATTTGTATTATATGTAAATACTATTTTTTTGCTTAACTTTTATACATATATATTATTCATTAGGTTAAATCAGACTAATTATGTATTACCATGGGCCTTGATCTTGTATATTTGTATCACCCTGCTGTAATTTTGTTAATATGTAAATACCATAATGCTAAACTTAAATTTTATGCATCAATGCTGTATAATAATTCCTTTCTGACTCTTTAAGTATTAATATAATAATGTTTGTTGTAATCTTACTAGATGTAGACACTGCTTTCCTTGACTTGTTTTGTATATACATGTTAACCTATAGTTATCTATTTATGTACTGCTGAAATCTCTGCAGTAATTTTGTTTATATGTAGATACTACATCACTTAATATACATTTTGTATGCATCTTATTTGCTACTTTATTTTTCGAATAATCATGTAGTGACGTAGGACATCTTACCTATTTGTGTACTTTCTGGTAATTCTGTTTCTACTGCATTGCTAAATTTAATTTTCATCCATGCGTATTGTATAATAATCCCTTTTTGCTTATTTTTGTACTGCTATTAAGGCATCTATTATAATTTTACATACATGTAGATACTGCATTCCTTGGCTTAGTGTTTCATATATTATGTATTAACTTATATTGTTAATTATTTTTGCACTATAATAAATTTAGTTTAATCCTTTATCCAAGTGTGAGCAAGCAAAGTTTGTGCCTGAAAGTATCTTCAGGACTGGGGTAAGGCGGTACAACACCAGGCAACTCGTTGCAAAGGTGGAGCAAGATAACATTACTCCTATCTCAGTATCTCCCATAATGCAAAACACATCTCTTTGCGGATATGTCTAATGTTATGCATTAAGGGAAGGGCCACTACCCAGACTAGTTTCAACCTTTATTGAGGTATCTTCAGTGGTAGCCAAGCCCAAGTGGAGAGGCAGAAGCATTAGCAAGGTCATCTCTACCTATAGGAGTTGCCAAACCGTGTGCCACCTTTTTAATAAATTACTCTGGATTTAGAGAACGATGTTGAAAGTTTATTTTTCACTTGGTTAAACTATAATAAATTTAGTTTAATCCTTTATCCAAGTGTGAGCAAACAAAGTTTGTGCCTTTATTTGCTCACTAGGGTAAAGTAGTACAACACCGGGCATTGTACTGCCCGGTGTTGTATTACCTTACCCCAGTCCTGAAGATACTTTCAGGTGCAAACTTTGTTTGCTTATAGTTGGATAAAGGATTAAACTAAATTTATTATAGTCTAACCAAGTGAAAAATAAACTTTCAACATCTTTCAATATTTTTGCACTACTTAATAACCTGACCTTGTATGTTGCTATGCCCTCTGCAGCAGTTCTGTTTACCTAGAGATGCTGCTTTGTGAAACTAGATTCTTGTACAGACATATTGTTTACAATTCTGTAAACACAAATGTTGTAACCTTTAGTATGGCACAGTATGACCTTTGTAGTTTTTGTGCCAAATAAACTATAAACCAACCAACCAACCTCATCACTCTACCCAGTTTTGCATCATCTGCAAACAGTGGTATATCACTAATTAAATCTATCCCAATATCATTAATATACAAATTAAATAACAGTGATCCCAAGAGCCCTTTGGCATGCCACTGGTGACTTTCTTGCAGGATACTGCACCCCCATACACAACATGCTGATACCTATCCAACTCACTAATCTATCAATCAATCCTATCTGCTCCAGTTTAGTTACCAACTTATGGTGTAGCAATCTATCAAAAGGCTTTGTAAAATCTAAGTATGCCACTGTATATACATCTCCCTTGTCCAATACATTCATTACCTTGTTATAGTACATAAGTTGGTAAAACACAAGCTCCCTTTAATAAACCTATGCTGACAAGAACAAGAATACGGTAATTATCAACCCACTTTTGTATCCTAGTTCTTGCCAATCTGTCAGTACCCTAACTTCATCTCCAGATATACACATCGGGTCTATAATTTCTAGCCTGCACCTTATCACCACCTTTGTGAAGTGGAACAATTTTACCTTCCTTCCATTCCTTTCAGATTTGTGCTGTTGCAAGACTTGTTAAACAGGTAGGCCAAAGCTGATGTTAATTCCCTACAACATTCCCTTAAGACATGGCGATATGTCATCAAGTGCTGTTGTCATCTAGCTTGCTTAACTTCTCATATACTTCTTGCACGCTCACCAGTAATTCTTCTCTTATTTCATTCTCTTCACTTGAGCTTCTCATGACTGATGATCAAACACCCTGATGAACTGCTCACTGAATACCTTAACTATAACCTCTTTCAGCAGTTACCAATCTGCCGCTTCTTCCATTAACATCATCTTGCTGGAATCATTCTTCTTTCTGCTTGTCACATATTGAAAAAATTTACTAGGATTTTTCTTGGCCTGATTTGCTAATTTCTGCTCATGCTGCACTCTTTGTCCTTACCAACTGTCACTCTCCTGGCTTGCTCTTTATACGCTTCATGTAACTGATTATCACCATTATTCATCTTGTGTAAAGTGCCATATTCCTCATTTCAGATTTCTGTTTGAACAACTTTTTCTTCAAATCTTGCATCCTGGCATTTTCACTCTGTCGCTCCTGTAGACTCTCACCTCTTGTTCTGCCATACCTTTGTTCATTCTTTTACTCCCTGACTAGCTTTCTTTCAATTTTTGCACCTACATTTATGCCAACTTTCATTCCTTCATCTGTTTTGCATTCACAGATAACTCATTAATGCAATATTTTGAAAAATATTGCACTTTCTACAAATCCATGCATTTTCTCATATCCAGTTCAGTCTGTGCACAAAGACATCTTTCATCATGCATACATGTTGCACTCATGACATCGAACCATTTTCAAAAATTGTATGATCTTAACAGCATTTAATCCATGTTGCATGGCATGCAGATGTCATTTGTTCTCCATCGTGTTCCATTCAAGGGAAGATTCAAAAATTCTATTTTAAAAAAAGTCTAAATAATCCAACAAAACCCAATGATCATGTAGTTACAATGAGCTATCAAAAATAAACAGTATTATGCTAAAATACAAACAATATCACCAGTTATTACACAAAATAGCACTTATCTTTTCCAGAGCTATTTACCAATGAATTATGAAGATCTATGTTTAAGATTCTTGTTGTAGAAGATCTTGGAGCTTTAGATGTTTGTGCACTGGAAGGTTTGTCAAATGAGTAGGAAAACAGTATTCTAAAATGGATAGTGTTTGAGATCAGTGAGAGAAGGTCATTTATGTTTAGAAGAAATAGGGAAGGCAACAGAACACGGTCTTGGAGCACTCCTACATTGGTGAAGTCAAAAGAGAGGTAGCTGTTTCCATCGTCATATAGAGAAGATTGAACAAGGAGAAAATTGGTTTGCCCATTCACAAAAGGTGGAATGTAGATTAAAGGATGGCAATTTGCCACAGGACTCAAACCCAGAGACCTGATTAAATGCTTAAAAAATTACAGGCCAGTTGGTATGATGTTTAAGATGTTAGAGAGTTAGGTGTGGACTAGAATCAAGAATAGTACTGAAAACAGCAGGATTCTCTATGGCATAAGTATAAATTTGTAAAGAATATAAGATGTGTTTAACTATTTACATAGTTACATATTACAACCATGTATTAGACAAAGGAAATATACTCTCAACAGTATGTCGATTCTGCAAAAACCACTGACATACTGCCACTTTAAAAACGTTAGTATAAAAATTGGTGCAGGTAGGAATGAATAATGGATTGATGAGTTGTATAGGAGATAAGTTATTTGATAGGTATCAAACAGTCAATCAAACAAAAAAAAGGTAGAGAAGTAGTATCTCAGAAGAGGAAAGTCACTGGCAAGAAACAGAAACAAAAATATCATATTAAGAATGTTGAGGGACTGCAATTTGCAGTCTAGTGGCTACAAGGTGGTGGCAGAATATGATTGAGACATATAAGTTGGTAAAGTGTAATTACCAGATGAATGTGGAAGAGATTTTTCCTAGAATAGGGGGAAAAACAAGAGGCTGTTCCTGGAATAAGGGAAGGGTGTGAAGAATAGGTGTTTTTTTTTTTTTTTTCCATGGAGAAAGTTTTTTTTTAGATGAAGAAAGGAAAGTAGAAATGTTGCCTGACAGAATGAAAGGAAACCATAATACTGAGAACCCTCAGAACTTTAGCAGTAAAGTCGGATGCATCACGTCCTTTCAGGAAATTGACAGCGTAGAGTAGATAATTAAAATATTTTAATTATTACTTCCTATATTTCATCAAAGTTAAATTGGCATCTTCAGGGATTAATACACTGGTATTAAACATGTGCACACAAGCACACTTCAGTAACAAAAATGAAAATAAGAGAATACAGAATGACCAAAGTCATATAATTACGCCAACTATTAGCTTTGGTTGGGTGTACTTGAACTTTGGGCTGAATGTCTGCTCATGAGGGTTCCCATATGAGAAGCAGTTTGATACAACCATATTCATTTAGGTTGGAATAGTTGGTAAGAGCTGCAGCAGAATTGAGAAAAAGCCTCTCAAATTTAAATTTACTTCAGTGGAGTAAAGTGTCCCCCCCACACACACCAACGGATCCTGTGCCAGGTATCCAGGGCATGGTCTTCTAACCCTGAGCAGCCAGAGGTGTAAATGGATGTTGCCCTGGTGCTCTGATATATGGATGTTGGCTGTCCAGTCTGTTTGGCCACAGTATGAACAGTTGCAAGGTACCTGGTACACTCCAGGTAAATTCAGTGGTTGTAGCTGGACTTTGGGGAGCTGATAAGGGCTGCTGCTAGTTTTCTGTGCATTTACAGCATACAAAAATGTAAGAAATAAGCTGTATATATAAGAGTAGCTAAACAAAAAGTCATGGGAAGACTTTAGTAAGAATATAAAACATAAATAACAAGAAGATGGCAAAGTGCTCTGGAGGCTGTTGAAAAAGTTTACAATGAACGAAAGAGTAGTACTCTAAATGGAATCAAAGATGATAAAGGTGACAAGAAAACTGAAGATAAGGATATCCTATATGTCAGGAGTATTACTTTGAAAGACCATTAAATGAAACAAGCAGTGACAAAAGAGTAGCAGAAATTTTTCAAGAGAAATGCAAACAGAACATATCAATATTTGGGGTAGAAAAAGCCAACTAGAGTAGATGATATCTGATCAGAAATGTTTAAATGAAAGTCGCCATGCAATCTTGACTTGGAAGATTGTAAAACATATGGAATATTCTGTCAAGAAGAGTATATGTGGAACTAGAAGGCAGGTGATTATGAGACAAGCTTAGGAAGAAGCTTAAATCTGTGACATTGCATAAAACACTGCAGGATAACAGTGTTAGTAGTGCATGGGATATAGTTAAAAGTCATCTAGAGCAAGCAATATTAAATTGTATACCTAAGGGAAAGAGGGTTAATCAGGTAGGAGTTAGATGAATGAGTAATATCATTAAGTACAAACTGCAGAAGAGGAAAATTTGGGGAGGTATATAAAGAGAAAGGTGACCAGCAAACTCATGAACAGTACAAGGCTCAGGCACGGATGGTGAACAGCTTGGCAAGTATGAGAAAATCACATTATGAGATGAATCTAGCCAAGCAGGCAAAGGAAATCCCAAATAATATTCCAATGGATCCCATTCTATGTGGGATTAAAGGGAAATGAAACTACAGATGAAGTAGCAAAAATGGCTGCAACATCAAGTGATACCACAGATTTCGATCTTTTTAAAACCACCCAAAAAGAAAACATAAAATGAACAATTCTTCAGGACATGACTCACCACTGGTACTCAGCAGAAAATCCAGGAGCTACTATCAACTCCAAGTTTAATCGCAATGCACCATGATCTCTCACCTCAAGACCAATCAAGTTTAGCAATGGCATAAAAGTCTTCCCCACCTGCAAAATCTGTAACATCGAGAAAGCATCACCAATGCATTTGCTAAACTGTATGAATATTTCCAAATGTGAACTCTATAACAACCCAGAAAAGGTGCTGTATAAAATACATGAACTTGACCTCTATGATCTGTTGTAATAATACCATGGGATAATAAAAAATAAAATAAAATAAAAAATTTTAAAAAAAATAACCTTAATGAGTGATGGTCACGAGGAGACAGAAGCAGATAAAATAGTCAAGTTACGGAGTGACCACTTCACAAGGGTATATCATCCTAGTAAGGTTACTGCATTAATATGTGTGAACACACTGATGAGAGAACAGAGATAGATGAAGGTTCTTCGGATATTGCAGAATCTCAATGTAAATACAGCTGTGGGATTAGATGGGGATATTAGCTAGGGTTTTGCAAGAATGTGCAAGGGAACTGGCAATGCCTTTGACTAAGTTGTTTAATTTAAGTCTCAGATCTGGTAAAGTTCCAAGGGAGTGGAAAGAGAGCAAAATAATTCCCTTGTATAAGGGAGGTTCTAAGACTGCAGTGACAAATTATAGACCAATCAGTATCTCGGGTGTGGTAGTAAAAGTACTAGAAAAATTTGTCAAAAAGAGAATTCAAGAATGTGTAGATAAAAATATGATACTGTATGAGGGTTAACATGGCTTTATGTTTAACTTTTTGCATGAGCCATTAGTAGCAGAGGCTCTACCAATTGACCAATCCAAATCCTCCGGTTCAGATTCAACCTCTCCTGCATTCAATTTTGCTGTGTTCTCTGGAAGAGTCTTCCTCAAGGACGACAATAATAGACTCCTCCTCTCTTCTTGCTCACATGGCAATGCAAAATTTTGCAACCTCACGTGTGAGATTAACATTAAAAAAAATGTTCATGTTATTTTTTTTTACGTTCTGTCTAGTGTCTTAGACAAATAGTCAAAAATGCTGTATGTTGGTAAGATATATGTGATTATCTCTTTAATCTAAGTAGCTGTTGTTATTATTGTGACTATAATGAATATTGCCATTCCAAGTGCTACTTTACTGACAAATTTATTTTGATTTCAGAGTGTTCTTGGCAGCTACACCTTCCTTGTGTTTACGGTTTTGTTGACAATTTTTTGGATTTTCACCTATAAGAGAGTTCCAGAAACAAAAAACAAGACAGTAGAAGAAATTGCTGCAATTTTTCGCCAGAAAGCATATCAGTGATAAAATATATATGGATACAGTAAACTTCCTGAGATTATGGCAATAACTACAAAATGATTCATATTGCCTACAAAACTATTTTTTCGTGATAGGATAAAACATAGTGGGATACATGCTTTACTCAGATATTGCAATAATTTAAAATGCCACTTGAAAAACTATAGTAGAATCAAACTCAGTTATGAAGTGCCCACAGCTGATGTGATAGCTAAGAAACTGTGGATTAATTTTGATTATTTTAAATGGGCTTTCACCTGGTTTGAAGACAAGCCTTGTGCCTCCAATAATTATGCACATTTTGCATGTGTGCATAAGTACTTCTCATTAAAGAGAGGTTTAGCATACTTATTTTGTGTACAGTTAAAGACATTGTCCAGTTTAATTTCAGAGTGTATTATTTTACATATCCTGGAATTTTTTTCATATTGATATCTGAAAAAAAAAAAAAAACTAAAAAATTTTAGCCACTTTTTTTAATGCAAGTATCTATGAATACACTTTGTCTAACTATTAAAAAAAAACATGATTGAGTTTGCAGACATTAAATCTCTAATTGTAATATGATTTGTATAAGGGTGCTATCTATACAAGGAAACAAATATAATGCAGTAATCTAAGTTATCACTTTTCCTTAAAGTGAAACCTGAGATTCTGGTATTCTGCAGTGTATGAATGAAAACGAAGATCTTACCATTATCAAATTTAAAAAAGTTGTATCCTAAAGGTTGTATCCATAAGTTTAAGTTTTAAACTTATGGATACAAGGATATCCATAAGTGTTTAAGGATATCCATAAGTGTATTATGGACATTTATCCATAAGTTTAAAAGAAAAGTGAGCATTAGAAAGAAAAAAAAGAAGTATGTGGCCTATAACGAATCTTACTGATAATTGAAATTTACAGTTATACTGCTTTACATTGTTTAGTTTTTTGTTTCATAATACTGCTGTAACTTTGGATACAATTATAGATTATTATTATTTTATGAACTTTATCGAGAAAGCAGGTTCATTATTTTTTTTTTTTTCTTGGAAGAGAATATCCATATGTTCCAGTGAAACAGAAAATTATGACGAAGGTTTTAATAAAGACTTGCCATTTCGAGTTTGGTGCCACAAAGACTATTTTTGTAGAAGTCATTCCACATATGAAGAAGATATAAAATTCTGGCAAGTTAAAAATACACGAATTAGGCTTTTTACTTAGGTGCGTTAGATAATATTGCACCTCAGAGGCCTACAGGTCCTATAGATTTCATTATGTATAATGTATTGTATATAGAGAAGCTTATAAATAAGAGTATTTTATTGTAGCATATATTGTAAATAGTTGCATTTTGTGTGTGTGTTTCTTTAAATTTAGAGTTAGTGACTGTAAATTACTTTATGAATTATCGAATTTTAACTTATTATAGTATAAATCTATTTTGAGATTCATTGCCACTACCTTTCCTGGCATAACATCAATATTTTTGATGAATGCAAAAATGCTCACTTCTTGCAGATGCATCATTAATTTAGAAAGTACTTATGCTATTAACTACAGTTTTTTTTTTTAATTATATTTTATATATACACACACACGGCTGAATTTTATCTCTAAGATATCCAGGTAGCTTTTTTTTCCCCACTATAACACTACCAGTCATATAAAAGCTAAGCTTTCAAGAAGTAACTGGAGACATATTTTATTGTATGCAAACTTTTCAACGCTATATGCTTTGCATAAAACTAATGTAAACAAATAATTTTTAAGAAAGCATTACCTTTCAATTACAGTTCTTGTGAGTTAATCTTATTTGAAATAATCTTTCTGAGCAGCAAAGATTAGTGCAAAATCTGTTTTCAGTTGAGCTACTGCACATAAGATTTAAATGATGATATTGACAAAATATCATCATTTAAATTAAATACACAACAGTATTTAAGATGCTCTTAAAATAGGCTTTAATGCTTAATAGCATAGCAACTTTTTCAAATTAAAATGTGATTATTGGGGACATACCTTAAAAGATGAGGTAGAGAGTTATCATGGCAGAAATGCACCTACTGCCAGCATACATGAACATGGCACGACAAATTATGCAAAGCCTAGTCCCTGTTGAAAAAAAAGGTACTTGTCTAAGACCTCCCCATTTTTTAATGATATGTTTGAATAAGTCAATGGGAATTCCATAAAGTGACTGGTGGTGTTGCCTTTGTGTTTTCTTATAAAGATTTTGTTTACAAAGTTTTTTTTTTGTTTGTTTTATTAAATAAAACAGATTCTATACTCAGCACATCTGAGTGGGAGAGTGTGCTGGTCAAGCCATGTGCATGAACATAGCGATTTGTTTATGTAATGAGATGTTAATAAATTTATAGCATAAATAAAGACATTTTTCATTTTTGAGAAAACACAAAACTGCAAATACTTTACATTTATGAGAAACCCATTTGCAACATTCCATATTTTTCAACAGATTACAGATAGTCTTTAATAACAGTGACTTATTCTCTATGGCTGAAGCACTTCCATTGTTGCGATATTACTGAGTAAATGTAAAAACTTTAAAATATGTTCCAACTTACGTTTCCATTGTTCTTGATTCAAAAACATGCAACTAACTGTAAGCTAAATGCAGTTTCTCAACATGTATTTATATAATTTGAGAACAGTATTGGTCTGTGTGGAAAACACCTTCCTGAACCAGCAAACCAAAAATTATTGAAAAATTTTCAACAGATCTGCCAGAATCCTCTACAGAGGACAACACGGCTTTATTAAAGGTATGTCTTGCTTTAGCAATTTGGTCATGTTCAATAACTGATTGAACTTGCTCCCATTCTTCTAGATTTTGCTGAGAGAGAAATTAGTTAGAACACTAAATTAGCTGTATACAAGACGGTTTTCAAACCAGTTTTAACTTATGGATCTGAGAGCTGGGTCAGAAGTAAAACACTGGACCAAAGACCGCAGACATGAGAGTCCTGAGAAAGATTAGAGGTGTGAACAGATGGCATCAATGGCAATATCATATTAAAAACGAGAATATTAGGAAAGAACTTGACATTGTCAGCATCCAGGAATGCATTAGCAGAGCTAATCTCAGATGGTATGGTCACTTAAACAGAATGGACGAGGAAAGATTAGCAGAACAAGTGTTCTCTGCCAAGTTGGCAGGAAAATGACCCAAAGGAAGACCAAGATATAGATGGATTGATATGGTACAAAGTGCCTTAGACGATAGAAATATAAGATCTGATAATGTTGGAGTCTTGACAAGTAACAGACTGATTTGGAGGAAAATTGTAGATAGGAAGTTAGTAATGATGTAAATTTTTCATATAGTACTATCATATCCTGTACACCCCTTGAGGGTACATGGCAGGAATTTGATGATGATATATATTACAATATATTTGTCCAATGAAAATGTGGACAACACACAAGGACAGTTAAATGGAATGTATTATCTGAGAAACAAATGGGAAATGACAGAAACGAGTTGGTAAGGCAATCTTACAATACATACAGTGTGATTTTGCAGCTCATGACAAGTGTGAGGACAGGACTTTGAATCATCCCAATAACCTGCATTTTAGTGAGGTTGTAATTCTTTTGAGGTATGCAATGACTAGAGAAGATATAACAGGTATTTAAAGATTGTTTTAAAGATTAAAAACAGGTATGCAATGAAGCAGAGATATAACAGGTATTTAAAGATTGTTTAAACTAGAATGAAACCTCCCTCAATGATCTTTGGATGGCCTGGTGGAGTTCCCATTATACACTCTCTGTCCAAAAAGAAACCAAACTTTTAATAGAAAATAAAACACAGGCCAGTTATAATTATTCATATCATTTATTTCAATCAATATACTCTCCCTCAGCTTCGATACAGCCGAGGGAGAGTATATTAATTTCGATACATTAATTTGACATGGTCAATTAATTCGTTAAATGAGTGTTCAATTCAGTACATTTTTTGGTCGTCGTCAACTTGTGGGTAACAAATCGCGAATTCAATTTACGAAGGCCCAAACTCTCGGTCAAAATGTTGTGCACAGTTGATTTTGGAATCCCCTAATTCATCTTCAATCAATCTCATGGACGATTTTGGGTTTTCTTTGATGAAATCACTCCCTTTTTGAATGTCAACTTCACTCAGTCCAGTTTTTGGATGGCCCGGCTTTTCATCACCCTCAAGCATCTCACAAGTACTTTGAAATCGCTTAAACCACTCATAAACTTGAGTACGGGATAAGCATTCATCACCGTATGCTGTTTGAAGCATTTGATGCGTTTCAGTAAAACGTTTACCAAGTTTAACACAAAAGTCAATCGCAGCTCTGTTTGAAATTCATTTTCCGACCATTCGTCAAAACACACTGTCACTCTTGGCAGTATAACTCGACTTATAATGAAACAAATGGCATAAACAGTTGACAACACTAATGAAGGGTGCTGCTTTTGACAACAAAAAGATACAACAGGT
Source organism: Typopeltis vanoorti (assembly GCF_054136105.1). Taxonomy (NCBI): domain Eukaryota; kingdom Metazoa; phylum Arthropoda; class Arachnida; order Uropygi; family Thelyphonidae; genus Typopeltis; species Typopeltis vanoorti. The sequence continues at coordinate 148,167,139 of NC_143556.1, forward strand.
GGCGCCACTAGTTTCTTCTATTTTCGAAAAGTTTGGTTTCTTTTTGGACAGAGGGTGTGATAATAATAAAAAATAATGAATATCCACTGAAAAAAAAAATGTATACCGTAGTCCCCCCCCCCTTATCTGTGGGGGATAGATTCCAAGACACCCCTTGGATAGCACCAACCCTATATATACTATGTTCGTTCCTTATACCTATGATAAAATTTAAGTTATAAATTAGGTACAGTAAGAGATTAACAATAATAACTAATAATAAAATAGAACAATTATAACAACATATTGTTATACAAGTTATGTGAATGGAATCTTAGCAACCTCGGCATATAATTTTATTATTATTATTATTTATTTATTATTTTATGAAGGAGAAAACTTTCACCTTTTTCACTTAAAAGGAAGCATTTTATGGCTTCTCTTTGGCAGCATCACTACTCTTGCGTTTTCGAGCCATTATTAAGTAAAATAAGGGTTACTTGAACACAAGCATTGCGATACCCGCTGCATAAGTCAATCTGATAACTGAGAATTACTCAGAATGGCGAACGACTCCTGATTTCCGAAAGACTGCTAAAAGTCTTTCGGTTTCTATGGTCTGTGCATGTAGCTTTCTCCACCTTTGCAACGAGCCTAGTATTGAACTACCTCTTGGATCAGCCAAATTGTCTATTACTAAAAGAAAGAGCCATATTGCTTCTTCTGGCGCTAACCACAGTGATAAGTTTTAATTACTAAATATTTCATCCCAAGTATCTTGGGACATCTTCAGTACAGTAATTCAAGCAATACTAGGAATAACATACAGTTAGGGTGCATGATTACAATGGAATCTCAATATGCGTGCAGTAACATGTTATAGTAGTAAATTAAAATAACTGAACAAAAAATTAAAAAAAAAATGTAATTTAATTTAAAAAAATAAATAAATAGCATATATAAAGAGACTATTTTACACAATTTTGTATGACAATTTCCCATACTTTAGGAATAGTAAGAACATCGTTGCGGTTTAAATTTGGTCTGTGTAGTAGGGCTTCAGCACTTTCTTTATATAAACGTTCATGTTTATATAAAGATCTATGCAAAAATTTCGACTTTTCCAAATTTCTAACATTCGGTTTGAAAAGACGAATGTGGTCTTGATGTTCCAAAATGCGTTTCTGAACAGATCTACCTGTCTGTCCAAAGTAAGTCAAATTGTAGGAGCATGGGATCCCATAAACACCAGGTAACAAGTTATAGATCTGGTTGATGGGTTTGTAAGTAATAGCAAAATTGTATTTCTTCATAATTTTTGAAAGACGTTTGGAGATGCCTTTGACATAAGGTATTGGAATCCTATGGACTTCTTCTTGTCTAGGTTGATGTGTGGGAAAGTGACTGATGATTTTTTCAGTTGTTTTAAGATTATATCCATTTAGTATGGCTGTATTTTTTATTTTTTCTAGTTCTTGGTTTCGAGATTCTTCAGAGGAGCAGAATTTGTGTGCTCTGTTAACTAGTGATTTAATGATGCCAAATTTCTGAGATGGATGATGAGCGGAAGAATTGTGAATGTAGTGACCTGAAAATGTAGACTTGCAATAGACAGACGTGGCGATGGAACCGTCTTCTTTTCTTTGAATGTGTAAATCCAGAAAGGAGATACCCTGTGGAGATTCTTTTTCTAGCATAAAGTTGATGCGAGGGTGAAGAAGGTTTATTTTATCTAGAAACAGGTGTAATTCATGTTCGGGATGATCCCAGACTGCAAAGACGTCGTCGACATATGGTAGCTAAATTTTTGGTTTGGATTCAAAAATGAAATTTTTTTTTTCTTTTTTTCTTCCAGGTGTTCTAGAAATAGGTTTGCTAAGTTTGGTGATACAGGAGCATGGGATCCTTTGCTGTTCCTTCTTCTTGCTCTTGTAAATTTTACCTTTCCAAGTGAAGTAACCGGATGTAGTAACAAATTTGAATAATTCAGCTATATCAGACAGAAATTTTTGAGTTAATAATTCTGTTTCTTTATGGGGAATGTTAGTGAAGAGGGAGACAATGTGGAAGCTAATTAACAAGTCAGTTTTTAACAGTTGAATGTCTTTTATTTTTGCGTGAAACTGTGGAATTTTTGATTGAAGAGGCTGAGTGGCCTATGTGAGGATGGAGGTTAGATAAGAATCTTGATACCTTATAAGTCAGGCTGCTAATAGAATCTACACTGGTCTGAGAGGAACATTTAATTTTATGAAACTTAGGTAAGCCATAAATTCTGGGAGGTCTAGCATGGTATGTCTTGAGTTTTTTAATTGTTTCTTCATCTAAGGAGGAGGTTTCATCAAGCAACTTTTTTAATTTTCTGAGTTGCTGTTTTGTAGGATCATAATCCAGTTTGGCGTAAGTATTACAATCTCGGAGTAATAAATTCATTTTTCGGTCATATGAATTGGTATCAAGAACCACACTGGTATTTCCTTTGTCAGCTCTGGTAACGATTATGTTCTTATTACGTTTTAAGGAGGTAAGAGCTTTCAATTCTGATGGTGGGATATTTAAGTCGAAAGGTTTGGCATCATAGATTATATTTGCTACCTCAAAACGAAGTCTGTTGGCTGTCTAATTTTGGTAGCTTGTGGTGTCTGTGTGATTTTGGTGTAAATTCCGTTATTTAATTTAGTATTTAACGATACGTTTCATAGATTTGAATATGGTGGCAATGTGACGTAAGATAATGGCGTCCAAAAATACAACGGCATTGTTCAAAAACTATAATGTGAGAGAATTTGTCCAATGTGATGTGTGTGGAATGTATGCATTCCCGAATGATGCTGGAGTTTGGATTGAAAGTGATAATGGTGGGAGAATGTGCAGAAAGTGTAAGCAAAGTGAGGAGTTGAATTATGTGTCAGGTCGTGAGACAGTTATAGTTGAAGAAAGCCAGAATGCGAGTGAAAATAGTGGCTTGATAGGGAATTGCGATGTACAAGATGGCAATGAAAGCGGTGATCTAAGAAAGAGTGAGAGCAACTATACAGAGAGAGAAAATGGTTTGAATGATAAAAAAATGAGCATTTATTTGTAGGAAGTGAGATCGCTAGGTTGCACGCAGTGATACAAAATGCGCAGCGGCAATTAGAGCATCTGCAAAACTCTTTCCAGAGTGATTCGGCTAATGTAAATAAACAGCGTAAGAGTGGGCGAGTTTCTGAAATGAAGGAAAGAGTGTTGTATGGTGACTCGTTATTAAGAGGAGTGATAGATGGGAGTGTAACTAAATCGTACTTACCGGGTGCAAAATTTAAGGATGTAAGTGAGAGTATTAGAGTGCAAAAACAGAGGGCGAAAGAATTAATAATTGTGGCAGGTATGAATGAATTGAAAGGTGATAAATTTTTTATGAGAGAGGACTTGAAAGTATTGTTAAAGGTAGCGAAAGAAAAGAGTGATAGAGTTAGAATGGTGAACCTGTTGCCGCGGTATGACAGAAAGGAATTTAGGAGGGCCATAATCGCAAACGACATTATGCGCAGGTTATGCAGACGGTGTGGTGTGGAATGAGTTTGATGGGCAAAAGGACTTATACAAGATGGATGGCCTGCATTTGAATGGACTTGGTGTGCGGAGACTGGAAAAAGTGTTGCTGAATGAAGTGAAAATGGATGTGCAGAACCAGGGAAACTAGAACTACCAAGGAGGGGGGGAAGTGGATATCCAGACATCAGTGAGACAGTTGAGTGTAAAATTGTATATAATGTACCTGAGCCAGCAATAAGGACAAAAAATGGGAATGGGATATTTAGAATAACGCATCAAGATATGGGTGGGACAAAGGGAACATTGCAATTCATGTATACTAATGCCAGGAGTATTAGGAACAAGAAGGAAGAATTTTTGGCCTTGATTGGCTCTTCCTGGCCACAGGTTATTGGCATTAGTGAAACATGGCTGACGGAAGATGATATAGTTAGTGGGATAGAATATGTAGGTTATAGTATGTTTAGGAGGGACAGAGAGAATAAAATTGGGGGAGGGGTGTTATTGATGATAGCTGATGAACTGCAGCCAAGGAGAATTAAAGTATTGCAGGATAGTGAAAGGAGCTCATTTGAGGCTATTTGGTGTGAGATTGATACTGGCAGAATAAAATATACAGTTGGGTGCTGCTATAGACCAGGTGATGGAATAGATGGTGGAGATGGTATGCATAACCAAATTGATGAAATGAGTGGAAGGAGGATAATTATTATGGGGGATTTCAACTATGGTAACATTGATTGGAAGAAGGAGAGGACACATGTGAGGAAGGAAATGGATTTTATTCAATAATTAAGGGATAACTATCTGAAACAGCATGTAATTGAAAATACTAGGGGTGTGAGAGTGCTTGACCTGGTAATAGTATCTGAGAATTTGACTGTAAAGAATACGACCATGTTGCCACCTATTGGTGAGAGTGATCATAAGGTCTTGACCTGGGAGGTGGCTAAAGGTGTGCAATTTGTGATTAAGACAGGGTATATGTGGAATTACCGTGCTGGCAAGTATGACAAGCTTAGGAGATTGCTTGGATCAGTGCCATGGCATGTACAACTGCAAGCGCTGGACGTCGATAGAGCATGGAAAGTGATCAAAGAGCATTTACAGGAGGTTATGGCTGATTGTATACCTAAGGTCCGAATAGTGAAACAAGGAGGGGTTAAATGGAAGAATAACACCATTAAGCTTGAGCTGCAAAAAAAGAAACAACTATGGAGGGAATTTAAAGAAAGGGGTGACCTGCAATCACACGAACGGTATAAAGTACAGGCCAGAAGGGTAACGAGTGTGGTAAAAACAGCAAAAGCCGATTATGAAAGGAAACTAGCTATGCAAGCAAAAGAGAATCCCAAACAGTTCTTTCAATATGCTGCAAGCAAGAAAAAAACTGTACATGGCAAAATGATTTTAAGGAATGACGAGGGTAAAGAGTTCGCTGAACCAGTCGATATATATAGTGGAGTTACTGAGCGCGCACTTTGCAAAAGTATGTCATACAGTTGGTGACGTTGAAAAATGAAGGAACCATTAGTTTATACAGGAATTGTGATGAATGAAGTGGAGGTGAATAGTCTATTACAGAACCTTAATGTGAATACATCTGTGGGATTGGATGGTATACCGGCACGGGTCTTGCATGAAGCGGTTAATGAATTATCAGTGCCCTTGACCATGTTGTTTAATCTGAGTCTCAGGTCTGGCTTAGTCCCGAAGGCATGGAAAGAAGGGAAAATAGTTTCACTGCATAAAGGAGGATCCAAGTCTATGGTTGCAAATTACCGACCGATCAGCAAATCAGGAGTCGTTGTCAAGGTCTTGGAGAAAGTAGTCTAGGGAAAGATACAGGAATGGATTGATGAAAATGAGATACTGTACAGAGGACAGCATGGCTTTGTGAAGGGTAGATCATGCCTCAGTAACTTGCTCAAGTTTTATAACAAGGTGACGGCTGAACTGGATAAGGGAAATGGGTTTATAGTGATACTGCTGGACCTGGCAAAGGCGTTTGACAGGATACCACATGGAATTCTAATCCGTAAACTACAACATATGGGAATGGATATCGGGTTGGTGAGATGGATAGCTGGGTGGTTGATGGAGAGATATCAAAGAGTGGTTTATTCAGGAGTGGAGTCCAAAAGACGGCCTGTGACTAGTGGGGTGCCGAGGGTTCGGTTCTTTGATCACTGCTGTTTAATCTGTTCACATTAACGATATAGGGAAGGATCTAAGTGGAACAGTTCAATTGTTCACTGATGATGCAAAGCTGGGGAGGGCGAATGCAGAAGATGTCAAAGTCTTGCAGGATGACTTAGATAGATTGGAGTTCTGGGCTAAGGAGAATGGATGTCAATTTAATGTGACAAAATGTAAGGTTATGCATTTTGGGGTGAAAAGATTAGCAGCAGTATACCACATGGGTGGAACTGTACTCAAAGAGATTGATGAGGCCAGGGACTTGGGAGTGTTGGTGGATAGGGAGATGAAGTTTAGGGGGCACATTGTGAAAGAAGCTAAATCAGCTCATCAACTCACTTGGTTGTTGAAAAATACCTTGACGAGCAGAGACAAGCAAGTTATTGTACCTCTGCACCGAGCCTTGATAAGACCTCATCTTGACTACTGTGCCCAGAATTGATCACCTCGGTTCCTTCTCGATGGGGAGGAGGTGGAGAGGATCCAGAGGCGAGTGACTAAGATGATAGCAGGTCTATGGAATGAACCATATGAGAACAGGTTGAAGATTTGTGGGTTGCAGAAACTGGTTGATAGGCAGAAAAGGGGAGATATGATTGAGACATTCAAATTGCTAAGAGGATTCTATAAGATTAATTCAGAGGATATTTTTGAGATCAGGACTGGTGGTGGGAGAACTAGGGGACACCTATGGAATCTGAGCAAGAGTATGGTTAGCAGTGGTGTTAGAGCTAGGTTCTTTACTTTTAGAGTGGTAAATGAGTGGAATAAGCTGCCTGAGTCTGTTGTGGGTGCTATGACAGTGAGCGAGTTCAAGGCAAAGTATGATAGATACTGTGAGAATGTCGTATAGTTGTGTGGACATGATGTTTAGGGCCTCCCTCGATGAGTCCAAGGGCTCCCTGGAGTAGCCTGAAATAATAATAATACCAGAAAGATGGCCGATGTTTCTCTCTATGTTATGGATGAAATCTAAATATGGGAAACATTTAGGAGAAATTGAAATCAAAAATTTCTGACTGATATAGCTGAATTATTCAAATTTATTACACCCAGTTACTTCACTTGGAAAGGTAAAATTTACAAGCAAGAAGAAGGAACAGCAATGAGGTCTCCTTTATCACCAAACTTAGCAAACCTGTTTCTAGAACACCTGGAAGAAAAAATTTTCACTTTTGAACCCAAAGCAAAAATTTGGCTACGATATGTCGACGACGTCTTTGCAGTCTGGGATCATCCCGAACACCCGTTTCTAGATAAAATAAACCTTCACCCTCGCATCAACTTTATGCTAGAAAAAGAATCTCCACAGGGTATCTCCTTTCTGGATTTACACATTCAAAGAAAAGAAGACGGTTCCATCGCCACATCTGTCTATCGCAAGTCTACATTTTCAGGTCGCTACATTCACAATTCTACTGCTCATCATCTATCTCAGAAATTTGGCATCATTAAATCACTAGTTAACAGAGCACACAAATTCTGCTCCTCTGAAGAATCTCGAAACCAAGAACTAGAAAAAATAAAAAATACAGCCATACTAAATGGATATAATCTTAAAACAACTCAAAAAATCATGTCACTTCCCCACACATCAACCTAGACAACAAGAAGCCCATAGGATTCCCATACCTTATGTTAAAGGCATCTCCAAACGTCTTTCAAAAATTATGAAGAAATACAATTTTGCCACTACTTACAAACCCATCAACCATATCTATAACTTATTACCTTCTCCTAAGGACAAACTCTCACCTCTGATGTTACCTGATGTTTATGAGATCCCATGCTCCTGCAATGTCTTACTTTGGACAGACAGGTAGATCTGTTCAGAAATGCATCTCAGAACATCAAGACCACATTCGTCTTTACAAACCACAGAAAACTGATCTCTCTCAACACGGAGTTGAAAACCCAAACCAAAGGATCCATTTGGAAAAGTCGAAACTTTTGCATAGATCTTTATATAAACATGAACGTTTATATAAAGAAAGTGCTGAAGTCCTACTACACAGACCAAATTTAAACTGCAACGACGTTCTTACTATTCCTGAACTGGTAATTCGTTTACGGAATTAACAACGCATAAAGTATATTAATTAAAGGTAACTTTAATGAATAACTTCTATATTTCGGCAATGTCGCATTGCCATCTTCAGGAACATAAAGATATGGTATGTGCACTCAGGAACTAACACAAAGCAAATGAGGAAGAAAGCAAGAAACTAATATTGTTCCTAAAGTCCTAATGGTGCCCTCTTGCAGGCTAATTTGGTAGTCTTGGCAGTTGGGCTGAAGTTCTCATAATGAAAGTCTCCCAAATTTGGGGCAGTTTCATGCACCCAAATTTGTTGAGGTTAGGAAAGTTTTTTAGAGCTGCTGAAGATTCTTTGAATAATCTTTCGTATTTAAAATTGCTGCGATGAATTATTTTTGTTTTCTTCCAACGAATTTTATGATGGGTATCTAAGGCATGGTCTGCCAGCCCAGAGCGGCTGTACTGGTGAAACCGGATGTAGTCTTGGTGTTCTGAAATCCTCATATTTGTTGTTCTGCCTGTTTGGCCAAAGTAGGACAATTTGCAGCTGCAAGGGACCTGGTATACACCAGGTAGGTCTAGGGGAAGTGGTTGGTCTTTGGTAGAGCGGATAAGGGATGCCAACTTTTTATATGGTCTGTAACAGGAAGTAAGGTCATATTTTTTGAGGATATTGGTTATTTTCTCAGACGTGCCCCGGATGTAGGGGATGGTGATAGACTTGGTGTAATCTTTATTGTGGAGGGGGGTTGTGGTTTACAGGTTTTAGTATTTTTTGGATTTTTTTATGGTTATAGCCATTGGCTAAGAAAGTGTTGAGGATGTGGTTTAGTTCAATGGTCAGGGCCTTTTCACCTGAGCAGATTAATTTTGCCCTGTTATATAGTGTTTTTATCACCCCATATTGTTGTGAGGGGGGGGGGGTTGCTGGTGAATGTATCTGCCAGTGTGGATGGGTTTTCTGTAAACAGAGAAAACCAAAGATCCATCAAACTGGCAGGTGATTAAAGTGTCTAGGAAGGGGAGGGTGTTGTTTTCCTCTTTTTCTAAAGTGAACTGGACTCTGTGGTGTTGGTTGTTTAAGTGTGCTAGGAAGGAGTGGAGTGTGTCTGAACCATGTGGCCAAATAGCAAACACATCATCCACATAACGAAGCCAAATAGTGGGTTTTTGTGGGGTGGAGTTTAAGGCTTTCTCTTCAAATGTCTACATAAAGAAATTGGCCAAGGGTGGGAAAAGTGGTGAACCCATGGCTGTCCCCTCTATCTGTTTGTAGAACTTTCCTTGCCAAACGAAATAGCCTGAGTTCACTGTGAACTGAAATAGGGCTGAGATATCGGGAGGAAACTTGGCTTGGATGAGCTCAAGGGTTTCTTTGAGTGGGACATTAGTGAATAGGGAGGAGACATCAAAACTGACCATTATGTCAGTGTGTTGGAGTGTGAGGTTTTCTATACTGGCTTTAAAGTGGGCTGAGTTTTTTATGTGCGATGGTGTGTTGCCAGTGTAGTGTGTGAGCGTTTTGGCTAAATGTTTGGCCAATTTATATGTGGGGGAATCAATGCCATCCACTATGGGACGCAATGGCACATTTTGTTTATGTATTTTTGGGAGTCCATATAATCGGTGGGGGTTTAGAGTTATAAGGTTTAAGTTTGTTGGTGACTTCCACAGGCCAAGAAGTGACTTTCTTAAGGAGTCTGTGGAGAGTTCTAATCTGAGAGCTGGTCGGATTATATTCAATGGGGAGGTAAGTAGTACGGTCTAGTACTAAAGAATTTAGCTTACCTTTGTAGTCTTTTTGATTGAGTACCACAGTGGCGTTTCCCTTATCAGTGATTACTATTTTTTTTGTTGTTTTTCAATTCTTGTAGGGCTGAATATTCGTTTTTGGATAAGTTGGATTTTGGAGGTTTGGCTTTAGTGAGAACACCGACTACATCCAGTCTTACGTTGTTGGCGATATGGTTAGGCAGGTTGCGAATTCCATGCTCTATTTGGATCATGATTTCTTCAGCAGGTATCCTTAGGAGCTAGGGCGAAATTGTGACCACGTGAAAGTGCAATGAGTGCTTCAGGCTTTAAAACTGCCGACGAGAGGTTGACTACAGTGTTGAGTGGTGGCTGGGTTATGGAAGTAGAAGTCTTTGTCAGGTTTTCGTATTTTTTCACGTGCCGACTACGTATTTTTTCGAATTCCTTTCTTGCCGATGCGCATGAAATGTCATGAAGTATAGACCATAGATCATGGCCGACTGTATTCGAAAGCTCTTCCTCTAGCGCCCGTAAGGTTTTGTTTTCATCGGCAAGGAGAACGTGCGTCGCGGTAATTTGTTCTCTTAACAGGGCGAAGCTAGTGCGGTAATAAATGCGTAGAGCTTTCTCGGAAGTAAAAACGGTGCTTCAATTTGAGACAATTAGGGATCATTTTGTTATCCCGGCAGCGTTTTAGGAACGTCAGACGATTTATTTGCCTCGATATCTTCAACCTCAATTTGCCGTATTGACGGGCCTTTCATGCGATTGCATCTCCATGGATGATCATGATTCTAGTAGCAAGACTTATACGTTGGTTAGACATAACTGGTAATTAGTTTACGGAATTAACAACGCATATAAAGTATATTAATTAAAGGTAACTTTAATGAATAACTTCTATATTTCGGCAATGTCACATTGCCATCTTCAGGAACATAAAGATATGGTATGTGCACTCAGGAAGTTCTACAAACAGATAGAGGGGACAGCCATGGGTTCACCACTTTTCCCACCCTTAGACAATTTCTTTATGGAGACATTTGAAGAGAAAGCCTTAAACTCCGCCCCACAAAAACCCACTATTTGGCTTCGTTATGTGGATGATGTGTTTGCTATTTGGCCACATGGCTCAGACACACTCCACTCCTTCCTAGCACACTTAAACAACCAACACCCCAGAGTCCAGTTCACCTTAGAAAAAGAGGAAAACAACACCCTCCCCTTCCTAGACACTTTAATCGCCCGCCAGCTTCATGGATCTTTGGTTTTCTCTGTTTACAGAAAACCCACGTACACTGGCAGATACATTCACCAGCAACCCCCCCCCCTCACAACAATATGGGGTGATAAAAACACTATATAACAAGGCAAAATTAATCTGCTCAGGTGAAAAGGCCCTGACCATTGAACTAAACCACATCCTCAACACTTTCTTAGCCAATGGCTATAACCACAAAAAAATCCAAAAAATACTAAAACCTGTAAACCACAACCCCCCTCCACAATAAAGATTACACCAAGTCTATCACCATCCCCTACATCCAGGGCACCTCTGAGAAAATAACCAATATCCTCAAAAAATATGACCTTACTTCCTGTTACAGACCATATAAAAAGTTGGCATCCCTTATCCGCTCTACCAAAGACCAACCACTTCCCCTAGACCTACCTGGTGTATACCAGGTCCCTTGCAGCTGCAAATTGTCCTACTTTGGCCAAACAGGCAGAACAACAAATATCAGGATTTCAGAACACCAAGGCTACATCCGGTTTCACCAGTACAGCCGCTCTGGGCTGGCAGACCATGCCTTAGATACCCATCATAAAATTCGTTGGAAGAAAACAAAAATAATTCATTGCAGCAAGCTTAAATACGAAAGATTATTCAAAGAATCTTCAGCAGCTCTAAAAAACTTTCCTAACCTCAACAAATTTGGGTGCATGAAACTGCCCCAAATTTGGGAGACTTTCATTATGAGAACTTCAGCCCAACTGCCAAGACTACCAAATTAGCCCGCAAGAGGGCACCATTAGGACTTTAGGAACAATATTAGTTTCTTGCTTTCTTCCTCATTTGCTTTGTGTTAGTTTCTGAGTGCACATACCATATCTTTATGTTCCTGAAGATGGCAATGTGACATTGCCGAAATATAGAAGTTATTCATTAAAGTTACCTTTAATTAATATACTTTATATGCGTTGTTAATTCTGTAAACTAATTACCAGTTATGTCTAACCAAGGTATAAGTCTTGCTACTAGTACTATTCCTGAAGTATGGAAAATTGTCATACAAAATTGTATAAAATAGTCTCTTTATTTTTATTTTTTTTTTGTTCAGTTATATTTTAATTTACTTCTATAACACGTTAATGCACGCATATTGAGATTCCATTGTAATCATGCACCCTAACTGTATGTTATTCCTAGTATTGCTTGAATTACTGTACTGAAGATGTCCCAAGATACTTGGGATGAAATATTTACGTATCAAAACTTATCGCTGTGGTTAGTACGTGCGTGCTTTTTAGTGATGAATTCACCACAGATTTCATTGCATAAAAAATAACATTGGCAAAGTGGCTATCAGATCCAACATTATTTCAAAGCTGTATGCTTGTAGAAACTATGAAAGTTTCATAAGTTGACTGAGAGCTTACGAAAATACGATCCTCAGCATCCCTGAGATGCCTTAGCTTGCAATACCTACTTGACTTCAGTAGCTAAGGCAACTTGGTGATGCCGAGGATTGTATTATCATAAGCTCTCATGTCAATTTACAAAACTTTCATAGTTTCTGCAAACATTCGGCTTTGAAATAATATTGGACCTAATATCCACTTTGCCAATAATTATAAATTGTTTATTTCTGGAATTTTCCGTTTAATATTTTCAGACAGCAGAAAGCAAATCTGCAGATAAGGGGAGGAGGGGCTACAGTATAAGTTTTACTTAGCAATATTTGGATTCACTGAATAATCACACATGCAAATTAACTGAGAAAAGTGAAACAGCACAAAAACAAATAAAAATTGATACACAAATATTTTATATGATGTTGGGAAGAATATAGTACATAAATATCATTGCAAAATGCTCTGGAACCTACTGAAAAACATTTGAAGTAGCAAGAAGGGGAATCTATTGTTGAAAAGGTGATACAAAAACTTTCATATCACTTTTTTTATGTTAGGCAAATTAAATTTGAAAATATAAAATAAGAGAGAATCTTGGGTATATGAAGAAAATGCCAGCCTGTTGACTGAGTGGTTATTGTATTTGCTTTCCAAATAACATATTACAGGTTTGAATCCTACGTTATGCACAGATGTTTTCTGAATATCCTTAGGTAGGATAGGGACTTGTTAACCAACATCCTGCTTATCAGAGACTTGAAAAGTGTTCTATGTTTGATAACTAGAGCAGGATTCCTGGGTTATTTAATCATTATCCCTCCCACAATACTAATATTAATGTAACAGGATAACAGCATTTTATGGGCAGAATTCACATTAAAAAATAATTTCCTTTAAAAAAATTGATTAGAGGAAAATTGCAGAAAACACTTAGGGAGAATGCAATCAGGACTATACTTCAGCAATGTAAACTGGAAAGCTACTGAAAATATAAAATATGGAACTCAAATATGAAGGTATAAAAATCTTTATAGTGGCCATACTGTATATAATTCAGAAGGTTGAATTCCAGATTGTTGGAGAAGAGCTCTATCTTTCATTCTATACCTCCAAATCAAAAAAGTAGAATAAAGAAAATGTGGTGAATGATTTGCAATTTTAATTTATTGCATATAAAATAATTATTACCAAGTAATGTAAATCTGCATACAATGTAGATTATATAACCATGCAAACACAAAAATGTAATATAAATTACAAGAAAACTGTTATTTGAAAACATTCACAAAATTAGAATAATTTTTAACGTGGTTCAAAATATTAGAATATTCCAAATTTTTCCAATTTGTTTTGAGGAGAGCATAGAAATAGCATATATTTCAGTAGCTGTGGGACTGACACTCGTGTATGAGGAATTGTTTACGTATGAATTTCAGTTAATCATTTGGTAAACATGGATCGAACAAGTGACATATTGGAAGCTAAGAAGTTTCGTATGGTGTCTCTACACAAAGAGGGCTAAACTCAACAGTTTATAGCTAAGGAATTGAATGTTCTCAAGCAAGCATGAATAGAGTATTGAGACAGTATTCTAATAACATGAGTTTTCAAAATAATTGCTGCAATAGCAGTCAAAAGGTAATAACTAAATCAAGAGATGAGAGGAGATTGAAGAAAATCATGAAGAAAAATCATTTCCAAAGCATAAGGTATTTTCACAGGAGATGGAAAGAACTAGGTGTGAATTTGTCTAAATCTATGACATTGAGATGACTTCACAAATTGAGTTTTAAAACGTGTGTGCTTAAGACAAAGCCACTTATGACTTCCAAGCGAAAGGAAGCTAGAGTGCAATGGTTTAAGTAAAGATTGTTGGGTGGTCATAAGGACTGGAAAAAGGTACTTTTTAGTGATGAAAGTATGTTTGTGTATCCCATGGTCATCAAGGGATACGTGTTTGGTGTCGTAAGTAAGAGGCATTTGATAAAGAATGCTTGAAACATTCAATGAAATTTGCAACCTCTGTTATGGTATGTGGACTTGTATGACCACAGAGGGTCCAGGTAGGCTGTGTGCTGCATGTGAACGAGTCAGTTCCAAAGTGTACCAAGAAATTCTTGAGCACATTATGTTACTGGCATCAGAAGATTTATATGATGGTGATTTCCTTTTTCAGTGAGATTCGCTTCCGAGACCAATACTGGATGAATCAAAGAAATGCAGATCAATGTAATTCCTTGGCCAGCAAACTCATCATCATGAAATTCCTGCCATGTACCCTCAAGGGGTGTACAGGATACGATAGTACTACATGAAAAAAATTACATCATTACTAACTTCCTATCTACAATTTTCCTCCAAATGATTGTTACTTGTCAAGACTCCAACATTATCAGATCTTATATTTCTATCGTCTAAGGCACTTTCCACCATATCAATCCACCTATATCTTGGTCTTCCTTTGGATCATTTTCCTGCCAACTTGGGAGAGAATACTTGTTTTGCTAATCTTTCCTCGTCCATTCTGTTTAAGTGACCATACCACCTGAGATTAGCTCTGTTAACGCATTCCTGAATGTTGACAATATCACGTTCTTTCCTGATATCATCGTTTTTAATATGATACTGCCATTGATGCCTACTGTTCACACCTATAATCTTTCTAAGGACTCTCATATCTGCGGTCTCTAGTCTTTGGTCAAGTGTTTTACTTCTGACCCAGCTCTCAGATCCATAAGTTAAAACTGGTTTGAACACTGTTTTGTATACAGCTAATTTAGTGTTCCGACTAATTTCTCTCTTATTCCATATGAATTTATTCAACTGACTTCCTACCATACCAGCTTTGCTGATTCTGTTGTCTATTTCTATATTTAATTTACCATCTTCACAAATAATCGTGCCTAAGTAGCTGAAATGTTTCACTTGTTCCACAGGTTCTCCATTCACAACACAGTTGACATTTTCAATGATTCTGCCTATTTTCATTGTCTTTGTCTTTTTATTGCTGACCTTCACACCATATCTATTACAACAGCAATTCAATTTAGTTAGAGAATCTTGCAGACTTGTAGCGGATTTATTTATAAGTATAACATCATCCGCAAAAAGCTGACATTAACATCTCCAATTTTTGATATCATGTTTAATACCACTTTCCTTCATAATGTGATACATATAGATAATTAATAACAGAGGGGATAATGTACATCCTTTTCTCACACCAGATTTAACATTAAACCATCTTTCTGTACTTCCTTCAATTCGAACTGCTGACTTACAACTCAAATAAAGACTAAGTATTGCTTGATATAATGCCCCATTAACATCATATAACTGTAGGGTATTCAATAGCTTCTCTCTTGGCACCTTGTCATATGCCTTTTCCAGATTGACAAAACTTAAATACAGATCTTTCTTATATTCCCATGCTTTCTCAACTATTTGTCGCAAAGTGAATATCTGATTCTGATAGCCTCTATTTGGCCTGAATCCAGCGTTCTTCACCAAACTTTTCTTCCACAATTCTTCTCAACTGTTTCTCAAGTATACTTGCATAGATCGTGCCAGGAACACTCAGTAGGGAAATACCTCTGTAATTCTCACATTCAGTTTTATTTCCCTTTTTATATATGGGTACTATTAGAGCTCTGCTCCAATCATCAGGAATTCGTCCCTCTGTCCAGGCTTTCTGAACTATGCAGTGCAGCCGCTGTAACACTCTTATACCACCATACTTCAGCATTTCTGGTCGAATATCATCTACTCCTGCTGCCTTTCCACATTTCAAGCCTTGGATGGTTTTTTCTACTTCAAGTATGGATATGTATTCCTGCCTGCATGCCTGGTCAGTGTTATTTACCACTGTGCTGTCATCACTGCTTGTTTCATTTAGCAGTTTTTCAAAGTAATTACTCCATACTTCAAGGATATATTTTTCTCCCCATTTTCATGTCACCTTTATCATCTCTAACTCCTTTTGCAGCACTCTTTCTTCCATTCCTAAGCTTCTTCAACAACCTCCAGAATATTTTGCCACCTTCTTGATATTTATTTTCTAAATTCTTGCCAAAGTCCACCCATGACTTTTGTTTAGTTAGTTTTACACAGTGTTGAGCATTCTTGCATTTGTCTCTGTATTCTCTAAGAGCGCAAGCTGACTTATTTGACAGGAACTTTTGAAATGCTTTCTTCATTTCCTTCACTGCCTCTTTAACTTTCTGTGTCAGCCAGGGAGTTCTGATTTTTTTTATCCTTGCAGACAACCTCATCACATGCCTCTCTGGCAGAATCAGTCAATGTTTTCTTCAGAGTTTGCCACTGAATCTCCAAGGTTTGATTCTTGTTCTCAAACTCTTTCATTTTTTCTTCAATAATATGTGTATTTTAGTTTACAGTTCACATCTGAGAGCTGCTCAACTTTTATTCGCTTTAAAACTTTCTTACATGTTATTCTTCTCAATATGAAATTCAATTTTATCCTGCTCAAGACTAAATAGTGATCACTTCCAATTTCAAATCCTCTGGCATCCTGCACCACGGAGAAAACATCACTATCAACAATAACATAGTCAATGAGACTTTTCTTATTCCTAGCCTCTTCTCTCCATGTGAATTTGTGCACATTTTTATGTTGGAACATGGTGTTAGTAATAACCAGCCCATGTCCTGAGCAGAAATCCAACAGATATTTGCCATTATTATTAGCTTTGCTCTTTTCTCCAAATTTTCCCAAAATATTTTTGTATGTCTCACAATCATTTCCTAATCTGCTATTTAGATCCCCAACAAGGACCAACTTTTCATTTTTCATTGTGTCAGTTGCTTTTTCTAAAGCCTCAAAAATTCCTCCGCTTCTACCTTAGTAGACCCTTTTGTGGGACCATAGGCACAAATAAGTCTCATTGTCCAGTTCCCCATTCTCATATTTGCCCACATAACTCTACTTGAGACTGACTGCCATTCAAGAAGATTTGCCTCATATTTTGTGTTGAATATTATGGCTACTCCTTCTTTTCCTTGATTGTAATTGCCTGAATATAACATTTTGTATTTATTGCTCAGAAAGATCTCAGCAGTATTTGTCTTTTTTGTTTCAGTCACCTCTATTATGTCAATCTGGTACTTATCTAATTCCTCAGCTAGCTCCATTTCTTTGCCATTTAGGCTTCTTATGTTGATAGTACCGATCTTTAACTCTGGTGATGTTGAGTTGGGGTTTGTTTTCCGATTTGTTCCAGTAGCTGACTTTTTGCTGTTCGCCCTGGTTTCCTGGTGAAAACAATGGGGGCCTTGTTTAACCGGGCGACGCCCCAGCCAGCATGAAATTTTGTCATGTCTTACCATCATTTTTTATTTTGGTTTAACCAATACGAATACAATTTGGTCGGCTAAATCCCAAATTGCCAGCCCATCCTCGTTTATTCAGTATCCAAGTAGATACCCAACAGGGTGAACCACAAGAAGGTGAATACTGGACATTAGGTCAGAAGCCCTGGTCAGTTCTCTGCATTCCTTTAAAGGCTATGTGGAGGTCTCCTCTCAGTTATACAGCTTTGACCCTTAAGCACCCCAGCACACTCACCAGATTTAAACCACATTGAGAATTTGTGGGGAATTTTGAAGAAACGTCTTCAAGAAGTTGCCCAAAGGGACAAAAATTAACTCGTTTCTAGTCTGCAGACCATATGGGTATGTTTTGATTTAAAAAAAAAAAAAAAAAAAAAAAAAAAAAACTATGATCCACTAGTAAATAATGTGTCCAACTGTTTAAGAACATTCATAAAAGTTAAGAGGGATGCAACAAAGTACTAATTATCATGTCGTTTCCCTTTGACTTAATTTTGTGCATTTATTTTCACATTATTCTAATAAATTGAATGGCATCAAAAGTTATTCTAATTTTGTGAATGTTTTCAAATAAGTTTCCTTGCAATTTAAATTACATTTTGATGTGTTTACATGGTTATATAATTACAAAGTACGTAGATTTAGATGATGCTAATTCATCATCGAGCATCGGAGTGACCATACGGCATCTGTAGATGCCCAGTGAATATAGAGAATTCATATTTGGTAATAATTATTTTCTATGCAATATATTAGGATTGCAAAACATTCAGCACACTTTCTTTGATTATTCTAATTTTTTCATTCAGTGTATGAAAAGGAAAATAAAATCGGAAGTGAGAATTAGAGGAATTTTATTACCAAGTGTTCCAAGGTGAGTTTATATACTAACATATCTGAGAAGAAAGAAAGATTGCTTAAAAGAACATTGGGGAAAAAGCTAGATTCAGACCAAGGAGTTGTCAGGATAAATTTTTACTATAAGACAAACAGCTAAGATATCATGAGATTATACAGTCAGCTGTCACTAAAGTAAACACAAACTGACAAATATCTGAACCAAAGCCCCATATACACAATGCTATTCTAAAGGAAAGTCAACATAGCAAACTATCCACTTTAACAAACTATTATTGAAGGCCCTATAAATTTGCCAAAGTAGCAGACAATTGCACCAAGGATCAGAATTTAAATTTCATGATACTATTATACATATGACTTTATAAAATAAAGGCATATAATAAGCATAAACTGAAAAGGTATTCACATTGCTACAAAATTATACAATCATTCAAAAATTAGGTGATGTGATTAGGCCATTACACTGAATAATATATTGTATACATAAGCTAGAAGTCAGCAGTTAGGATATATATACAGCAATAGTTTATGTAAAATCAGATATAAGAGAGTGCATGCTATTTATAGAGATCATGTTATGAAGAACAGACACCTTAAACTTGATATCAAAATCAAAAGACATTCATGATATATACCTTTAAATAAATCCACAACCAAAAATTTTCTCTAAACTGAATAACAATTGTAGCAACAGCTATGGAAGTCAGGCAGGGCATCAGAAACTATGAAAACAGGCAAGGCATCAGAAAAATCAGCTGCACATATTCACAATAGTGAACAGATACACCAGGTTATCCATTTCAGTTCTTGAGGCAAATTTTTTTTGTAAAGATGACAGATGACAAATGAAATTTGAAACTAAAAAAAAAAAAAGAACAGAGAAATGAAAACAGAAGATGGAAATCACCAACAACTCCAAACTAATAATACAAGACGGTGTTCAAACCATTGAGAACAAGGTTAACACGTTCGCTGCCACGCTACTTTGGCATGGTCTGTTCCCCTACGCCGAGCAGTTTTACTTCTTCAAGGTCAGTACGATAATCTCGTTACCGGAGGTAAACGTCCTACGAGTATACTCGTAGTTGGCTTGTACAGAGCATATACGGTCTATGAGAACACACAGTTTTGATGCTAGCCCCACAAGCCAAGCATTTTCACTTCTTCAAGGACACTACAATAATCTCGTTCCCAGCGGAAAGCGTCATACGAGTATACTCGTAGCTGGCTTGTGAAGCAGGTTTACCCACTATGAGTATACTCGTAGTTGGCAGCGAACGTGTTAAAAATAGTGGGAGACTGTAGACTACAGTTATGAAAGTTATAAGAAAAATTAGGAGAGCAAACAAATGGCCTTACCATTTGTGTGCAAGGCACGGCCAAAGAAAAGAGAAGACAGACATTGAATTTGCAGAGTCAGGGATTGTATACAGGAAATACAGTCTTTAAAAAAGCAAAGTAAACAAAAATTTACTTTCAGATTGCCAAATGAGAGCAGAGCATCTTTATAAAACATTTGCCTAAAGAACTGAAATGGGACCTGGTGTTATCTCGAGAGATAGATTCCAGTATTGGACCACATGTTCATTAAATACGAACAGGATAAGTGATGGTGTATCTGTTCACTATTGTGAATATGTGCAGCTGATTTTTTTTGATGCCCTGACTTTTCATAGTTCTATAGCTGAAGTTATAATGGTGAAAAATATGAAAATATTAGATGTCAACCAATTTAATTATGATAGTGATCATAGGCTAGTGAAGAGCAAGGATAAAAATATACATCAAGAGCAATCAAAATTGGTAATGAAAAAACTCACAATCGAAAGTGAATATAAACCATAAGGAAACTTATGGTTTACGAGGTAACAAGGGAAGGAAAGAAGTATAAAAGAATCATTCATCTCATAGAATGGAATGGAAGAAATAGCTTGAACATTAATAGAAATTTACTTTAATTAGATGGACACTTGGTATATCAAAAATAAAGAAAACGAGATACAGAAACAGCACAGACAATACAGAATTGGTAGAAATGCATAAATTAGAAAACAATTTAAGAACAGTTCAAAACATAATAGAACACAAAAATTCTCTGAAAATTATCAAATGAGAGTTGCAGGGAAGAAAAATATGGAAATCCGTAAACTGAAAAATAGGCAAGGAATAGCACGATACAATAGAGAAAATATAATGGAAACATACACAGGCAGGGATTTTTATGAGGAAGATACAGAACCACCAGTTGTAATAAAAGAATTATTGAGAATCTTCAAGTCAACAAAGAATAACAAAAATCCTGGAGATGGTATACTAGCATAATATAATATATAAAATTAGGAAGTTTGCACTTCTGCAAGGTCATACTGGATATGTTTAATAATATTTCAACTAAAGAAAAAATCCCACTCTAATGACAAATCATTAATTATTAATTACATAAAATAAAAAGGGCAGCATCATCATTGCTGCCCTTTTTATGTAATAATTAATGATATCAGTCAAATATTAATGAATAGCTTAAAACAGCAAGCCATCCCAGAAAAGTGTATATATCAGATTATTAACAATTACATATTAGAATTCAACAGCCAGTATAAAGTTAGAACATTTGGGAAAGAAATTTGGCACTAAGAGAGGAGCAAGGCAAGGAGATCTTTATATCAGCCAAATTGTTAGAATGTCTCATCAGAAAATGATGATGGAATTAATATCAATGGAAAAAACTTCAACCATTTGTTATGCAGATAACATTGTTATTCTAGCAAAAAAATAAAAAAGCTCAGGTTGCAATTGATGGTAGGATCACTTAACTAGGATGGATCTGGGAAATAAAAGATGAGCAAAACAAGTATGCAAAGCAAAAACAGATAGGAGAGATGATCCAGATATAGGTGGGATAATGCTTTAGAAAACAAAAAATACAAAAGCTCGCATATTAGTGACCTGACAAATACTATATTAAATAAAAACTAATGATAGGCTAGGTTAGGCTTAGAAATTGCACTAAAGCAACCAACTAAAGTTATGTGCCAGCGTATTATGTATGTCAATGTGTGCTCTTCTGGGATGAATAACGTGACTTTCTGAGAGGAGAAACCCAATCCCCCCCCCCTTCATATGAGACTGAGCTGAAGATGAGACACTAGTAATAATGAAAGCTTAACTGGACTTGACTATCACGTGTGCAATTCTGTTTAACTCTAGAATAATTTAAAGATGCCAAGAAAATTATGTTCTTCTTTTTAATCCTTTGCAAAGTTTGCACGTGAAGTATATTCACGACTGGCTTATAGATAGAAGCTAATGACTCCATATCAATTGCCTTGGTATCCCATAATTCAAAGCGTATACCATTTCAGACATGTATAATGCTATGCACTTGGATAAAGGATTAAACAAGAATATAATTTCTTGGCATTTTACTTTATGGTCTAAACAAGTAAAAATACTTTCAACATCTAGAATAATTTACTGTACCATATACACACAGGTAGAAATTCCCTTAAATATTGGTTTCTTCAACTAATCAATTCATATTCCATTCTAGTTTCAGAATTAATCATTATTATATGGCAGCGAAATTTGGGCAATAAACAAGATAAAGAATAAAAGCAAGTGAAATGAAATTCATGAGAAGAACTGCAAAATACACATTATTAGATCAAAAAATAATGAAAATATTTTATTTTAAAAGAACTAAAAATAAAATCAACCGAAGAAAAACTAAACAATTATAAATAAAATTTGATAGAACATTTAAACCGAATGCCCAACACCTTATATTCTAAACATATACAGTAAAATTTCTTGTAACCAGCAATACCAAAACAATGGCACTTTCGAAAGTCTAAATTTAAACCCGAAATTATTTTGTATATTGCGCAGCCAGAACTTGTACCAACAAACTGCATTCATATACGTAAGCTCCTAGCCCACATGGTGTCACTATGGGTACTCCTGCAAAACGTAAGAGAAATGTTCTTGCTCTCAAGTTAAAACTCGAATTGGCGGAGAAAATGGAGAGAGGTGTCAGCAGAACAAAATTAATGGAGGAATATAAAGTTGGCAGTTCAACTTTGTAGAATATAAAGAAACAAGGTGGTCAACTCCAGAGATTCATGATGCAAACAGAATCTACAAAAGCTGCAGAAAATTGAGAAAACTGTACACCAATCTCGGTATGAAGAATTAGAACGTGTGTTATCCGAGTGGTTTGCCCTGAAAAGATCAGAGGGAGCTTGCATTTCTGGACCGATACTGCAAGAAAAAGCAAAGGAATTGCATGGGAAAATGAAGATGCAAGTGTGGATTTTCGTTGGATGGCTTAACCAGTTCAAGAAAGTAATTTTTAAATGCTGTTTAAATCTGATTTTGTGAAATATAAAATTATGTGTATGTGTTTTAAATTTTTAAAAATCCACATGATTTTTTATGTTATTTATTTAATTATGGCCAGCAGATCGAAAAACACAACCAACGAACTTCGCATTGCAACGAACAACGAGCTGCAATTTCTACAGATGGCATCACAAAACATGAACAGATAAATTCTTGAAATATATGTTCAATTATCAAGCAAAATCTCGTATCCGGAATCGGCGAAGTCCCGTTGTTGCTGGTTAAGAGAGATTCTACTGTAATAAAATATACAAACCAATTAGAAAAAGAAGGCTGGGTAGACCTCAAAAGAGGATATTAGATGGATAGTGTGACCTGAACAGACCAATATGGTCTGCATCTGTAATTAGCATTATGATGTTTTAGAATTAAGCACACAAAAACTGTTCTTATCAACAATGATAAGATAAGTGTGCCAATAATCACTTTACTCTGTGAAAGTACATTATAAGATGATTCACCCAAGTCTGGCAGAAATCTATTAATTAAGATAATAGAACAAACAAGGTAAACCACCAGAATATTACATGGAATGAGAGAAACTGAGCTAAAATATCAAACTGGATTCCTAAAAGATTATTTGAATACTAACTGCAGATTACAGTGTTTGGTTCACATAAAACAGATGATCAAAGATTACTGGCCAATGATTATTATCAACAGACCTCCACGGAGTCAAGAAACTCATCGTGGGAGGTCCTACTCTCACATGCACAGTCATCATACCTTGACTTAAATGCATCCGCTGTCCTTGCACCCACCACGCTCTCAGGCAATGCATACCAATCACCCACCCACTACTCTCAATACAAAAAATCTAGTCCTCACCCTTTGATCACACCTTATACAGCTTCCAGGGATGGCCTCTTGTTCTCACACCTGTCTCTAGATATTCTATGAAAAATCTCATCCATGTTAATCTGGTAATTAACCCTTACCAACTTACATGTCTTCCCTCTTCCTTCTATCCACTATAATTTACATTCTTTCAATCTGGCCACATTATAGAGACTAGAAACAACTTAATCATTTCTGAACCCTCTCCAATATCTCCATAAATAATCCAATTGTACCTGATCAGAGCCTTGTACAATGGAATCAAAACATCCTCAGTTCTCATCATTCCCACAATCTGTTGTTCTCACAATTTTAGCAAAATGTCCACACATCAGGTCCCTATCCACCATCACCCCCAGATCTTTCATCTCCTCCATCTCCTCTAAAATATCCCCACCAATCCTATACTTTGCATCCCAAATTTTAAAACTTTATGCTTTGCAACATTAAACTGATATCCTCACACACTAGCCCATTCAGACAGTCTATTTTGGTCCTCTTTCAGATTACATCTGCTCTACTTCTCATAACTCCCCCCCAACTTTGCACTATCTGAAAACAACTATATATTGCCATTTAAGCCCTTTCCAATGTCATTTATATACAAAATAAACAAAGGCAGCATGCCATTAGTTACTTTCCTCTTCTGGGATATCATTCCCTCCATACACAACATGCTATCAGACGTGCAATCGAATCTCTAATCCAATGCACTAATCTACTACCCAACCCCATCTCTTCCAATTTAACTACTAGTTTGTCATGGGGCAATCTATTGAAAGCTTTTTCAAAATCTAAATATACTACTGTATATGCATCCCCCCCTTTGTCTAATGCATTCATCACCTTGTTTCATCACCAATGCATTCATAAGCAAGCAAGCAGCTTGCTAAAACATGATCTTCTTTTAGCAAATCCATGCTGTCCATTAAACAGAATTCTACTGCTGTCAACCCAGTTCTGAATCCTTGTCCTCACTAGCTTCTCAAACATCTTAACCACAACTCCAGACAAGAAGATTGGCCCATAATTCAAAGCCTTAAGTCTTATCATCCCTTTATGAAGTAGAACAATTTTGCCATCTTTCCACTCCTCTGGAACTTGAGCTAATCTAAGAATCATGTTAAAAAGTATACGTTAAAGCTGTGTTAACTCCCTGGAATATTCCCTCAAGACATGCAATGTCATATTTTAAATGATATACCATCAAGTCCCATGGCCTTATTGACATCAAGTTTACTCAATTTCCTTATATACCTCCTGTTCACTTACCATCATTGGTTCCTCCCCCATTCTCACAAAATGCTCTCACATTCTGAATTATGTTACAATCGTAATGAACTGCTCATTAAACAACTTTACTATATCTTCTTCAGTGTTTATCATTCTCCCATTATCACTAAAAAACATCACCCTCCCATAATAATGCTTCCTTCTACTGCCCACCTATCAAAAAAACTCCTCAGGATTTTATTAGCATCATTTTGCTACCCTTACTGAGTGAATCACCTTCCTTGCTTGCTCTTTGTATTCCTCATGTAACTGATTATTTCCACTCATCTTGTGTCACCTCCACAATACCTTGTTCTTCCAGATTGCATGCTCACCTCTTCAGTCATCCATTTTACACCTACCTTATTTAACCTCTTAAACTTTGGAATACACTCAGTCATTACCTCTGCCAGATATTTCCTGAATAGAGACCAAGCAGCAAATGAGTTTTTTAGAAAAATCAGGAGGAATAAGTAGATATCAGCTAGTTCAGAGATGACTTATGATATTTTTAATAATCAAAATAGCAATTATTAAGGCACCATAAATTTTGCCTCTTGCTGCTTCAGGCTTTATCAATTGTGGTATTATATCAACACAGTGCTATCTTTATACATTAGATATTACTACTAACATAAACCTTCACGATTGATAATAGTTATTACTGTTTACTTTTAAATACAATGCCATATGTGTTGCATTTGTGAGAATTCATTGTTGAATGTAATTACTCAAATTCTATTGAAAAAAACAAGAAAACAGTAACATGCCCTGAGTTTGTGAAAAAATGATTCTCATTTAAATACAGATTCTTCCTGGTGGTTTTTTTTTTTTTTTCAATATAACTTTCCTTACATGTCTAATGCTATCAAATTGTAAAAGTGCTTCAAGGAAAGAGTCAGTACATACAGTAAGTAATACACCTGCAGACTTAATACAGAACCTCAAAGAACAATGAAGCAGCATAAAACTGCAATGCACATTCACTATTCAACAAGCAATTTTTTTTTTTTTTTTTTTAACCAGGTGTGGAATAAAAGTATACAATGTAGTAAGTCAAAATGAGGATAAATGTACCTTTATTTGTGTTTCAGAAATAAATATTTACATCACCATAATGAACCTTTCTTCATTTTTTCATATTTACGTGCATTAAAAAATAAAGAATTAGCAATTTCTTCATCTGTTTTTGTTTGTCCATAGTAATCTACAAATTCACCATCAGGATTAATTAAATATATGATGATAGTGTGATCTACCTGCAAGGTAAAATTCAGTACAATGAATAACAGTATAGCCTCTACATATTTGCATATCAGATATACAAAAAGCAATAAATATTATGTATTTAATTTATAAATTAAAATAAGCTCATATTACCTTTAGGTTTAGATCTGATTTGGAAAATTCCAATTAAATGAGTTCAAGCAACTAATAAAAAATATATACAATCCAGATTTGAAGCAAAATGCATTTAAATAATAATACAAGAGCATCAGGTATTCAATTACTTCAACTTAAATATCTAACTGCAAACACACTGTTACTATAATGATGGGGGCCCCATTCTTGCTCTTTCATTCTTACAAAGAAAAGCAATATTAGTAAATTCTTTTTTTTTAGCATTAAGTTCAATCAAACATATTTTATAAGGCTAAATACAAATGTCAAACTATCAGTCCCATTCTTTCTACAATAACACTTCCATTCCACAAAGGAACAATAACTCACAAATATATACACACATATCATTTTATTTGTTTTACAATCAGAGCTTTTATCATGCGTTGCAACTGCTGGATATTGTGTGTGTGTGGGGAATAGATTTCACTCCTGCAAATCCATTAACTCCAAACTGACACTATCAAATTCTTTTCAGTATTTGCACTAATCTCTATGGGTACATGTGCATGCTTGTACATATGCATATTCCCACCCCCCAGATACTCTTGACATCTCACAATCCATGGTAGCACAGGTGTAAGGTACTTGCTTCCAGAGAGGAAAGCTATCAGCTCAAATCCAACTGAAGATAGTTGCAGTTTTTCCCTATTCACTTCTATTCAGTGTCAAGTTAGTCGGGTTCATGCGAATGAGAGGTTTTCTCTAGGTACTCCAGTTTCCCCCTCAAAAAACAAGCAAAACCCACCATAGAACACACACACACACACACACACACACACACACACACACACACACACACACACACACACACACACACACACACACACACACACACACACAGGTTACAGATACGTACATAGAAATATTTCAAAAATCAACGCTGTTTTTGCCAGCCTGGTTGGCCAAGTGGTTGGCATACCCACTCCTAAACTAACAGGCTGCCAGTTTGATTCCCATCGTGGGCATGGATGCTTGTGATTGTCTTTAGGTGAGAGATGAATTTCATCGCCCAGTGTAAAGTCTCACTACTTATTGGTCGCTTAAAAAAGTTAAGTTCGATCTCTAGAACAAGGTAAAAAGAATGAAAAATTCCAAGAGAGAGAGAGGGAGAGTGTATGTGTTAAATTAATAATAATAAAAAATCCTTAGTTCACCCATGGTAAAATGTACTATAGGTTTACAAAAAAACTTTTTTTTTTTTTTTAAAAAAAAGTAATGTAATCCTGTTTATTATTTTAATAGTGAAAGACCCACTAGTAAATTAAATAAAATTCAAGAAAGTACTGCTTGAGTAAAACATGAAAGACCCACTTGATTACAGTTTATGTCATGATGACAAAAGAAGAAAGGAATCAGTAAACATAGTAAATTAAATAAAATTCAAGAAAGTACTGCTTGAGTAAAACATGTTTCAGTCAAGCACTAATTTTTTTTTAAACTCCTTTCTTTATGATTAGATAACATCCCAAATCATAAATAATTATCAAAATAATTTTCGGAAAATTTACTTTCAGAGAATTTTGGGAAATTTTTAATACATGTTTCTTCCTGCCAGATTCTCTCCACACTCAACATATTTTCATCCATTTTGCTTATCAATATAAATAAAGTAACAATAATAATAAGCTGAAATACAAGTTTTCAACCTGAAACTGCTCAAAACTTATACAGGTTAGGTTGAAGGAAGAAAAAAACTAATTCAGTTGCTTAGTTGCCAAACGAACATCAACTAAGCAATTATATATTTTTTATATATATATATATATATATAATATTCATCAAAGCTTGATTTGCTTCCTCAGTCTTAAGTAAAACGTTGGTTATATTCCACTAATTAGAGCCCTACCCAAGGGCCTATGGGTTGTGGAAATAAAATATCAATACCAGTTAGTATGTCTTCTTCTGATACCCAGGTCTCACTAATGCCTACAATATGAGGTCCCAATATATTAATCAAGGCAACACACTCTATTCCTTTGTTTCATAATTTTTTAACAGACATCATCCTTGCTTTATAAGATTATACATCCATATGACTCTTATTCTATTTATTCTTCGAATTCTTGGGACACATTCTGATATTGCATCTTTTAACTATTTTTTAAATACTTTCCTTATCGACACTGTCAACATTCTTTCCATTCAGCAACCGATACCGTTGTGATGAACTCATGAAAGGAGCGAACAGTGGTAGTTGTTTTGAAGCTGAATGATGTGACTATTTCATCAGATATTCTAAACGAAGTGCTGAATCTCGCTCGCTAGTTAGTGAGAGTAAAAAAAAACAAAACAGGTGGGAGAGGTTACTTGCTTTGTAAGGGTAGCAAAACTGCAGTATGAACAGCAGTTATCTAATGAGGACAAAAGCAATCCGATGGAGATTTTTCAGTATGTGGCCAGTAGAAGAAAGAATGTTATGGAAGGATAATGCTGGTTGGAAAGAGTGGTAAAGTGAATCACTGAGGGGCATATAGTAGAGATGTGAGTAATTCAGAAAGGTATTTCATCTTTGTGAAAGTAGCCTCATGCAGAAGTTGGGAGCAGTGGATAAAGATGAGAGGAGCCACTGGTGGTGAGTGAACATGAGGCATATGAGGAATTGAGTAAACTTTAATTTGGGATTTAGCCGACCAAATTGTATTCTTATTGGTTAAACCAAAATAAAAAAAACAATGGTACAACATGATAAAATTTCATGCCAGCTGGGATGTCGCCCAGTTAAAAAAGGCCCCTGTTGTTTTCACCAGGGCGAACAGCAAAAAGTCAGCTACTGGAACAAATCTGAAAACACACCCCAACTCAAAATCACCAGAGTTAAAGATTGGTACTATCAACATAAGAAGCCTGAATGGCAAAGAAATGGAGCTAGCTAAGGAATTAGATAAGTACCAGATCGACATAATAGGGTTGACTGAAACAAAAAAGACAAAAACTGTTGAGATCTTTCTGAGCAATAAATACAAAATGTCATATTCAGGCAATGACAATCAAGGAAAAGAAGGAGTATCCATAGTATTCAACACAAAATACGAGGCTAATCTTCTTGAATGGCAGTCAGTCTCAAGTATAGTAATGTGGGCAAATATGAGAATGGGGAACTGGACAATGAGATTTATTTGTGCCTATGGTCCCGCAGAAGGTTCTACTAAGGTAGAAGTGGAGGAATTTTTTGAGGCTTTAGAAAAAGCAACTGACACAATGGAAAAAAAAAAGTTGGTCCATGTTGGGGATCTAAATAGCAGACTAGCAAATGATTGTGAGACATACAAAAATATTTTGGGAAAATTTGGAGAAAAGAGCAAAGCTAATAATAATGGAATGTTGGATTTCTGCTCAGGACATGGATTGGATATTACTAACACCATGTTCCAACATAAAAATGTGCACAAGTTCACATGGAGAGAGAGACAAGGAATAAGAAAAGTCTCATTGACTATGTTATTGTTGATACTGATGTTTTCTTCCTGGTGCAGGACACCAGAGTGTACAGAGGATTTGAAATTGGAAGTGATCACTATTTAGTCTTGAGCAGGATAAAATTGAATTTCATAATGAAAAGAATAATATGTACGAAAGTTTTAAACGAATAAAAGTTGAGCAGCTCTCAGATGTGAACTGTAGACTAAAATACACAAAGATTATTGAAGAAAAAATGAAAGTGTTTGAGAACAGGCATCAAACCTTGGAGATTCAGTGGCAAGCCTTGAAGAAAGCCCTGATTGATTCAGCTAGAGAGGCATGTGGTGAGGTTGTCTGCAAGGATAAAAAAATCAGAACTCCCTGGTGGACACAGGAAGTTAAAGAGACAGTGAAGGAAAAGAAGAAAGCATATCAAAAGTTCCTGGCAAATAAGTCAGCATGTGCTCTTAGAGAATACAAAGACAAATGTAAGAAAGCTAAAAAAAAGTCATGGGAGGACTTTGGCAAGAATATAGAAAATAAATATCAAGAAGGTGGCAAAATATTCTGGAGGTTGTTGAAGAAGCTTAAGAATGGAGGAAAGAGTGCTGTAAAAGGAGTTAGAGATGATAAAGATATCCTTGAAGTATGGAGTAATTACTTTGAAAAACTGCTAAATGAAACAAGCAGTGATGACAGCACAGTGGTAAACAACACTGACCAGGCATGGAGTCAGGAATACATATCCATACGTGAAGTAGAAAAAGCCGTCCAAGGCTTGAAATGTGGAAAGGCAGCAGGAGTAGATGATATTCGACCATATGGTGATATAAGAGTCTTACAGTGGCTGCACTGCATAGTTCAGAAAGCCTGGACAGAGGGACGAAATCCCGATGATTGGAGTAGAGCTCTCATAGTACCCATATATAAAAAAGGAAATAAAACTGAATGTCAGAATTAAAGAGATATTTCCCTACTGAGTGTTCCTGGCAAGATCTATGCAAGTATACTTGAGAAATGGTTGAGAAGAATTGTGGAAGAAAAGCTTGGTGAAGAACAAGCTGGATTCAGGCCAAATAGAGGTTATCAGGATCAGATCTTCACTTTACGACAAATAGTCGAGAAAGCATGGGAATATAACAAAGATCTGTATTTAAGTTTTGTCGATTTGGAAAAGGCATATGACAAGGTGCCAAGAGAGAAGCTATTCAATACGCTGCAGTTATATGGTGTCAATGGAGCATTATATCAAGCGATACTTAGTCTTTATTTGAGTTGTGAGTCAGCAGTTAGAATTGAAGGAAGTAGAGGAAGATGGTTTAATGTTAAATCTGGTGTGAGACAAGGATGTACATTATCCCCTCTGTTATTCATTATCTATATGGATCACATTATGAAGGAATGTGGTATTAAACCTGATATCAAAATTGGAGATGTTAATGTCAGCTCTTTGCTTTATGCGGATGATGTTATACTTCTAAATAAATCTGCTACAAGTCTGCAAGATTCTCTGACTAAATTGAATAGCTGTTGTAATAGATATGGTATGAAGGTCAGCATTAAAAAGACAAAGACAATGAAAATAGCCAGAATCACTCAAAACGTCAACTGTGTTGTGAATGGAGAACCTGTGGAACAAGTAAAACATTTCAGCTACCTAGGCACGATTTTTAGTGAAGATGGTAAATTAATTATAGAAATAGACAACAGAATCAGCAAAGCTGGTATGGTGGGAAGTCAATTGAATAAATTCATATGGAATAAGAGAGAAATTAGTTGGAACACTAAATTAGCTGTCTACAAGACAGTGTTCAAACCAGTTTTAACTTATGGATCTGAGAGCTGGGTCAGAAGTAAAGCACTTGACCAAAGACTAGAGACCGCAGATATGAGAGTCCTGAGAAAGATTATGGGCGTGAACAGTAGGCATCAATGGCAATATCATATTAAAAACGAGTATATTAGGAAAGAACTTGACATTGTCAGCATCCAGGAATGCGTTAGCAGAGCTAATCTCAGGTGGTATGGTCACTTAAGCAGAATGGGCGAAGAAAGATTAACAAAACAAGTGTTCTCTGCCAGGTTGGCAGGAAAACGACCCAGAGGAAGACCAAGATATAGGTGGATTGATACGGTACAAAGTGCCTTAGACGATAGTAATATAAGATCTGATAATGTTGGAGTCTTGACAAGTAACAGACTGATTTGGAGGAAAATTGTAGATAGGAAGTTAATAATGATGTAATTTTTTCATGTAGTACTATCATATCCTGTACACCCCTTGATGGTACATAGCAGGAAATTTGATGATGTCAATGAAGCCATAGGACTTGATGATATATCACCAAGTGTCTTGAGGGAATGCTCCAGAGAGTTTAACAACAGCTTTATCTTACCTCTTTAACTTGAGTCATACATTTCCCCAAGTTTTAAAATGAGTGGAAAGAGGGCAAACTTGTACGTCTTCATAAAGGAGGGGGGAGGTTAATGATATGACTAAGACTTTGAATTACAGCCCTATCTGTTTGTCTGGAGTTGTGGTAAAGAAGGTGATAGACTAGTGAGGGCAAGGATTCAGAATTGGCTTGATGATAACGTTCTCTTTAATGGACACCATGGGTTTGTAAAAGGATTATTGTGTTTTAGCAATCTACTAACTTATTATAACAAGGTGACAGAAGCATTAGCCAAAATAGAGAAACATATAGGTGTTATATTTAGATTTTGTTAAAGCATTTGATAGATTGCCACGTGGCAAGGTAGTAATTAAACCGGAACAGATGGGTTTGGATAGTAGATTAGTGCACTGGATTGGAAATCAACTGTCTGATAGGTATCAATAAATTGTGTATGGGGGAGCGATATCCTGGAAAAGGACGGTCACCGGTGTGCCCCAGTAGCCTGTTTTGGGTCCAGTCCTACTTAATTTGTATGTAAATCATATTGTAAATGGCTCGCATATACATCGGTAATAATAATACTATAGTGGCTCATATGTAGCAATAATAATACAATGTAATAATACTCCTGTACAGTAAGAATAAGTTACAGAAACTATTGTGCTCTTTCTTTTAATTCAAACAAACAGAATACTGGCATATATATATATATATATATATATGTGTGTGTGGCAGAGAAGATAGAGAGGAAAGAGAAAGAAATTTATGACAAAATAAGATACAAAGAGTAAGGAGCTTTAGTACAAATCGTTGCAATTTTGTACAATCGAGGCATGTTTAATCATTGAGTTTGGTCGCTTATCTAAGCAGTTAACAGTTTTTCCATATGAGGAATTATATTGCCTGTTTCTTTATTACGCAACTATGTAAGCTGCATAGATTGCACATTTTTCACTTCTTTCAAATATTTTTCTTTACCCTTTAAAATGGTGCTAACTGCAGAAGCGGCAAGAGAACCCCGTACACACCCTTAATCCTTCGGCACAATGTAAAGTAAAAAATTCCAATCCAAAAAATTTGTAAAGCGCGAATTCGTAAAGTGAGAACTACCTGTACATCAATAGCCTCTTAAGCCTCCAAAAAGCTAAGCATTTGTTCCATTCAAGATGCTGCTTTTCACCTATTCATGTAGAATTTCCCAATTTGTACATTTTAATGAACATGTGAACTTTAAAGTTCACATGTCTGGAATGGTGCATCTGAAACCTACTTAAAAGTTACTGATGCGATCCAGAAGAAAGTGATTCAGCTGATAGATGATTCATTCCTAACTGACTCACAACTATTATCTCACTATTTAGGCTCTGTGTTTTTATGAGTACTTTCATGGACACTGCTCTACTAAACTGTTACCTATCATTCCTTTGCCTTTGTTAGGCCTGTTAAAACATGAGCAGCAAATGAACAGCAGCCCTTTTCAGTCCAACTGCAACCGCACAACCTGCTTCCCCTATTCACCTTTTATTACACCTGCCTCTGTCCTTTGGAACAGCAGAACCTCCATACCTCAGTTGGTATAATGCCCTTCAGTTAGAAAGTTGGGTTTGAATCTGCTTTTCAACTGAATGTGAGTTAGCTGGTCTGATGTGGGGATAGCAGTGGCAGTGTTTCCTCCAGACAACTCAGGTTTTCATTCCAGTAACCAAACAAATAAGCCAGCAGAATACATGAAAGTTACAGACACAAATACATACAAACCAGTACTAATATATTGGTTTCATAAGATAGTATGTCCATGTGGGCATCCTGGCCATTGTGTTGTCATACACTTAGGTAAAGCCTTCCTCATGATGTGTACACCCTCCCCCAACAACAACCTCAAACTATTCTAGAAAAATAAATGGATTTCTTTTTTTTTTTCTTTTCCCCAAATCCTCACTTCTACCCAATACAATTGGACATAAATGAAAATGATGTCACTGACTTACTAGAGTTCCACTCACAAGAATTGAACAATGAAGACCTTATGGAGATAGAGAACCAGCAGATAGAAACACAAGAACACGAACAATCAGAAGATCCAAAATCAAGAAAGTTGACAGCAAAAGAATTAGCTGAAGCCTTTCATCTCATTTAAGCAGGATTTGCTAAGCTTGAGGAGCAAGATCCTAACCATGCAGTTAGTGAGGACATCAGCTGCTACAAGGCTATTTATGATGGGAAAAAAAAAAGAAAAGAAAAAAGGCTGGGCAAACAACCATATATACCTTTTTCAAGAAACTGACTTCAGTGATAAGCTCTCCTCCAGCACCAGAATCTGATACTTATTCTCCAGCACCCACTCTATCATCTTCCGATTAGCCTACCTTCTTGCCTCAAAGATGCCACTTCCAGTAAGCAAGACATTGATGCAACATTAAGTGAGTGTTAACCTTAGTATTCTTTTTTGAAATTTCTCCTATCTAAATTTTTGTATGAGTTTGTTTTTATGTTCTGTTTGTTTGAATTAAAAGAGCACAATAGTTTCTGTAACTCATTCTTACAGTACAGAGGTATTATTACAGTATTACATTGTATTATTATTGCCACATGAGCCATTACAGTATTATTATTATTATTATTACCGCCATATATTCGAGCCATTTACAATATGATTTATATACAAATTAAGCAGGACTCGACCCAAAACAGGCTACCAGAGCACACCGGTGACCTTCCTTTTCCAGGATATCCGCTCCCCCATACACAACTTGTTGATACCTATCAGACAGTTGATTTCCAATCCAGTGCACTAATCTACTATCCAAACCCATCTGTTTCAGTTTAATTACTACCTTGTCATATGGCAATCTATCAAATGCTTAAACAAAATCTAAATATAACACCGTATATGTTTCCCTATTTTGGCTAATGCTTCTGTCACCTCGTTATAATAAGTTAGTAGATTGCTAAAACACAATAATCCTTTTACAAACCCATGGTGTCCATTAAAGAGAACGTTATCATCAAGCCAATTCTGAATCCTTGTCCTCACTAGTCTATAACCTTCTTTACCACAACTCCAGACAAACAGATTGGGCTGTAATTCAAAGTCTTAGTCATATCATTAAACCCCTCCCCCTCCTTTATGAAGTGGTACAAGTTTGCCCTCTTTCCACTCATTTTAAAACTTGGGGAAATGTATGACTCAAGTTAAAGTGGTAAGATAAAGCTGTTGTTAAACTCTCTGGAGCATTCGCTCAAGACACTTGGTGATATAACATCAAGTCCTATGGCTTCATTGACATCAAGTTTACTCAATTCCTCATATAACTCCTGTTCACTCACCACCAGTGGCTCCTCTCTTCTCCTCTCCTCTTTATCCACTGCTCCCAACTTCTGCATGAGGCTACTTTCACAAGGATGAAATACCTTTCTGAATTACTCACCATCTCTACTATATGCCCCTCAGTGATTCACTTTACCACGCTTTCCAACTAGTATCATCCTTCCATAACATTCTTTCTCTACTGGCCACATACTGAAAAATCTCCATAGGATTGCTTTAGTCCTCAATAGATAACTGCTGCTCATACTGCAGTTTTGCTACCCTTACAAAGCAAGTAACCTCCCTTACCTGCCTTTTTTTTTCGCTGCTCGTATTACCATCACCACTTATGATCTTTTCCTTTTCCAAATTGCATTCTTCTTCTCTTTATTTATCCATTTTGCACCCACCTTTGAGAGGTATTCAGACATTGTCTTTGCTGAAAAGTTCCTGAACAGGTCCCAAGAAGCACTGATTTCATTCCCTTCCAATTCTTCATTCATGATATACCTACAAGCTGTTTCCTGAGCTTGTCATAATCAACAACCTTATATTTTCATAAGGTTGTTGTATCATATATCACATATATCACTTTCTCACAGAAGTTCTCATATGGCTGTAACACCTCATGTTACTCTCACTAACTAGAGAGGGAGATTCAGCACTTCATTTAGAATAATATCTGATGAAATAGTCACATCATTCAGCTTCAAAACCACTACCACTGTTCGTTCCTTTCATGAGTTCAGCACAATGGTATCGGATGCTGAACGGAAAGAATATCGACAGTGTCAATAAGGAAAGTATTTAAAAAATAGTTAAAAGATGCAATATCAGAATGTGTCCCAAGAGTTCGAAGAATAAATAGAATAAGAGTCATATGGATGTATAATCTTATAAAGCAAGAGATTCATAAGAAAAGGATGATATCTCTTATGAAACAAAGGAATAGAGTGTGTTGCCTTGATTAATATATTGGGACCTCATATTGTAGGCATTAGTGAGACCTGGGTATCAGAAGCAGACATATTAACTGGTATCGAGTGCAAAGGGTACAGAATTCTTAGGAAGGATAGAAAGAGAAGGCTCAGAACAGAAGAGTGGAAGGAAAGTTTCTGCTACTAAAAGAAGAACCTGCTCAATTGCAGAATACTCAAGAAGAAGACACGACAGGAGAGGAAGGGAGTGTGTGCTGCTAATAATATCAGATGACTTGAATCCAGTTAGAGTTGAGACTTATAACTGCAGTACTAGTAACAGCTTTTCATATGGTAGTGAGTTTGAAGCTATCTGGTGTGAGGTAGAGTCTAACAAGATTAAATACATAGTGGGGTGTTGCTACAGACCTGGTGGATTGGTTGCTAGTGATGAAGAAATGCATCATCAAATAACTACAATAGATGCAAAAAGAGTAATCTTAATGGACGACTTCATCCCATTTATGGACTACGAAATCACATGAGAAGAATGAAACTAAATCTATTGAGTTGTTGTGAGACAACTTAACCAAACAACATGTGACTGGAGTAAATCATGGTCAAAGAGTTTTAAATCTGATTATGGTGTAAAAGGAGATTTCTGTTAAGGATGTAACTATTCTCCTCTGGTTGGAGATAGTGATCAAATGGTACTTACTTGGAAAGTGAGTAAGTTTATGAATGTTCTATTCAGAAAAGGTTATATGCTGAACCACAAAGCAGGAAATTATGAACACCTGAGGGATATGCTGGGTTCTGTACCATGGTATCAGTTATTGGATGGGAAGGATATCGACAGTGCATGGGAAGTGTATAAAAAAATACTTAAATGATGCAATATCAGAATGCATCCCTAGAGTTCGAAGAATAAATGGAGTAGGAGTGAATTGGATCTGTAATTTAATTAAGAAAGTGATTTGTATGGAAAAGATGATGTGGAAGGAGTATCGTATGTATAAGGAAGATGTCAGTTGTGATATTTATAAACAGCAGGCCGAACAGTCACAAGCAGTGTACAGAAAGCTAAGTCCGAGTATGAAAAGAAACTAGCTCTGCAAGTTAAAGACAAGCTAAAAGAATCCTATCATTATGCTGCAAGTAAAAGAAAGAATGACTCTACTGAATGCAGATGGTATGCGAATAACTAATGCAGGAGTGACTGTACAGTAAAGCATTGAACTCACTGCTACATCTTCACTGTATGATGAGGAAAATCACGTAAGGAGAAAGTACCAGAACTGTTGCACAAACTGAATAAGAATTCTGCAATAGGAACTGATGGAATATCAGCATGGATGCTAAAAGAGTGTTCAGCTGAACTGTCTATTCCCTTGACCAGGCTATATAATTTGAGCTCCAAACAGGGAAGATTCCACAGGAGTGAAAAGAATGCATGGTAATCCCATAGCACAAGGGTGGTGCAAATACCGACACATCCAACTATTAACAATCAATATCTCACCAGTAGTGGTGAATATTTTGGAAAAGTTGGTAAGGGCTCACATTTAGAAATTCGAAACTGTCAAAATGATCACTGAGACAATTTCTAGTGTTAAGCGCAACCTTAACATGGGATAAGGATCATTCCTGTTTCTTTCCACTACTGTAACATCCTGACTCAGTTCAAACTGCTCTGAAGACTAAAGAATGATGTTACCTGTTCACTCAGTATAGGGGTGTTGATCATATGTAGAGGAATCAAAATTACATCTGATATACAGTGAATCTCTGCTTTCCAACAAACAGCATGGGTTTATTAAAGGAAGGTTAGGTTAGGCAACTGTGACAAGGGAG
The DNA here is from genome assembly GCF_054136105.1 of Typopeltis vanoorti. Lineage (NCBI taxonomy): Eukaryota > Metazoa > Arthropoda > Arachnida > Uropygi > Thelyphonidae > Typopeltis > Typopeltis vanoorti. The sequence goes on from NC_143556.1 coordinate 148,205,284, forward strand.
GTGGATACACCATGATACTTTTGGATTTTGCTATGGCTTTTGACAGAATATAGCATGGAAGACCTGCATAAATTGGTATATGGGGGGGGGTGAATCTGTAAGATTCAAAGTAACCTGTGGTGTGCCTGAATGATCAGTCCCTAGTCCATTTTATTCAACAATCATCTTTTTTAGCATTCATTCTGGCTACTTCACTTAGAAAGATACCACTTATAAACAGTGGGGTACAGCCAAGAGCTCTCCCTTCTAGCCAATTACTATTTGAGCATTTTGAAAAACATGCCCTTGATACTGCTATTCTCAAACCTCCTATCTGGCTAAGATATAAAAATGATGTGTTCTCCATTTGGTCACATGGCTCAGATAAATTACATTCCTTCCTCCTTCATCTCAACAGACACCACAGAATCTAGTTCACTATAGAAAAAGAAAATAATAAAGCCTGCCTTTTCTACATACTCTGATCACCCATTTTCCCAATGGCACCTTTTCTTTCTCAGTTTACAGAAATCCACCCACACAAACTTTCCCATCACCTCCACCCTGCTCAAAAATATGGTGTTAACAATGTTGTCAAAACTCTTGTTAATAGAGCCTCTGATCTCTGTTCTACCCAGGCTGAACTTAGAGCTGAACTCTCCTTTATTTGCCATATCTTCTTGTCCAATGGTTATAATGTTGATCTATTAATTATTGTGGAAGGAATAAATAGTCCTAGTTACCACTTAGTCAAGAAATTAGCGTCGACACTAAAGGAGTTGGTAGGTCATTCCCCCTCCTACATAAAGAACACACAACACTTTATAAACAAAATTAAAAACTTAACACTCGACAAAGATGACTTATTAGTCAGTTTTGATGTTTCTGCCCTTTTCACAAATGTCCCCATCAATGACACAATTCTCTTACTACAGAACAAATTTCCGCCTGACATTACGGCCCTCTTTGCCCACATACTACAGTCTGGTTACTTCGTGTGGCAAAACAAATTTTACCTACAAAAAGAAGGTACAGCCATGGGCTCACCATTATCCCCCCCCCCCCAATCGCTAACACTTTTACATGGAAACTTTTGAGCAAAGGGTTCTCGATTCCGCCACTCTAAAACCTACAATAAGGCTTAGATAGTTTGATGTTGTGTTCGCTATCTGGCCGCATGGGTGACAAACGCTAAACACATTCCTTAGCCACCTGAACAAACAACATGAACGCATACAATTTACCATTGAAATTGAAAATCAGAGCTCACTCCCATTCCTAGACACACTAGTCTCACATCTCCCCTCAGGCATTCTATCCTTCATGGTCTACCGAAAACCAACACACACAAGTCAATACATACCACCATCCATCACAAAAATATGGAGTCATTAACACCCTTAAAAACAGCCATAACAATTTGCTCTAACCAGCAAGTCCTGAAGCAAGAACTAAAAATCAGCGACACATTCATAAATAATGGCTATAACAAAAATACTACCAATAAAATACTCCGTAAAACATCAACAAAAAAGAATCTAGATTACAGTAAAACCATAGCCATCCCATGCATTAAAGGGTTATCGGAAAAAATCAACAGAATCCTACACCATTATAACCTCAGTGCCACCTCTAAGCCATCTACTAAACTTAAAACCATATTCAACTCCTCTAAGGATCCTCTCCTCCTCTTGGCACATCCTGAAGTCTATTGCATCCGCTGCACCTATAACTTACCGTACATTGGTGAAAAACAGGACTTACAATCCCTATACATAAGAAAGAACACATAAGACACATTAAATATAACCATTTTGGTGAAGCAGGCCTCTCAGATCACGCACTCAACACCTTACACCAAATCGACTGGAAAAGCACCTGCTCTTTACACCATACAAAAACCCGGTATGAAAGGAAATTTAAAGAAGCCTGCGAAATTCTGATAAACCACCCAAATATCAACAACAATGGCAGTATGAACATTCCAAGAATCTGGATGGCACACATTCAGCCTATCTAATACACATGATCCAGTATAAGTCAGGACTCTAGCCAACTTCTAGCTATTAGAAACCATTCCATACCAACTGGTTGGAATGTACATGTATAATCATATTGTAAATATATATTGTGTGCATGTACACACACACACACACACACACACACACACACACACACACACACACACACACACACACACACACACACACACACACACACACACACACACATGTTGTTGTGTCCAATGTAATTCTACAACCAACAGATAATATTAATAATAGGACTCTAGCATTGATGTATATTCTATTTTTTTTTTTTTTTTCAATAGAGGTCAGGCCAATAATTGTTGTAACAGTTAGTAACTTTAAAACCCGATAGATTATAGTTTAGCTTGTTCTCTGTATATAGTGCATATGCTCCAGAAGATGACCTTGATATAAAGGTCGAAAAGTCAAATGTAGAGTTTAGTTAAATTAAACTGAAGTTTTACTCAAACACGGTAGTTGTCTCGATAATTTTCAAAAATGTAAATTAACTGTTCCTCCCATATATCCTCACATGCCACTCAATACACTGACTATAGTAATGCTATTGTTCCTTATATCCAGGGCACCTTGGAAAAAATAACCAGAACTCTTTAAAAAAAAAAAGTATAACCTCTGCACTGCATTCAAAGCTGGCTCCCCTCATCTGCTTCTCCCAAGGATTCTTTGCCTCCTGTCTGTTCCAGGAGTTCACAAAGTTCGTTGTTCTTGCAACTTATCACTTTATGGTCAAACTGGGAGATCTGTAAACATCTGCCCAGAAGAATGCGAGAAACACATCTGCTGTCATAACTATGATCAATCTAATCTAGCTGACCATGCTTTGAATACACTGCAGAGAATCAAATGGAAGAAAACTGCTATGCTTCACCACACAACAAATACAAATTTGAAGACTTTTTTTTTTTTTAGAATTTGCAAACAGATTAAAAAAAAAACCTTAATCTTAATAAATATGGTTGTATTATATTTCCCAAAATTTGAAAAACTTTGATTCTTAGGAGGCCTCGCCATGCCAAACAATCCATGCCCCCAATCATGTGTATGTGCTCAACCTGACTTGACCTTTGAACAAAGACACCAACTCCGAAGAGAGCTAGAAAAAAAATGCCAAAATGGAGACAACAGCTGGACCATAGACTACAAACAAACCAAACTAGTGCAAAAACCAAGTGACGCCACTAGGAGCCACCATGGAGAACAGTATGCAGGCACTGCATAGGGAACGTGCAAGACACTTGCAGTCAAAGCCATGTTCCACAGACCCTTGCATATTCCCTACACCAACATCCGTGGTCTCAACTCCGATCTTAATAGCATTCACTATCATCTACAGTCAACCAAACCCCACCTACTCTTCTTAACAGAAACTCAAATTTCTCCTTCCCCCGGCACCATCCATCTCAACCATCCAAATGATTCACTATTTAACTCCTTTCGACTCAAGGATGGTGTGTGCACACATATCCACTCTGACATACCCTGCCAGAGAGCACCTAACCTAGAATCGCCCAACTTTGACCTTCTTTGGCTAAAAATATCCCTTCCCCACTCGGTAAAATTCATCTGCTGTCTCTATCACTCTCCCAATACCACCAACCACTCCGAGCTCTTTAATTTCCTCCTCAAAGGTTGATTTCCTCCAGTCCCACTATCCTAATAGTTGAAATCATCCTCCTAGGTGATTTTAATGTCCATAACACTAACTGGCTTTCCTCTTCCAGTTGTACAGATCCTGCAGCCAGAGAAGGTGAAATATTTGCCATCACCAACGACCTTACACAAATAGGTAAAAACTTCTCTGCAGGCAGAGAAGCTGAAATATTTGTCATCACAAGCTGACCAGAATACCAGATAATCCAAATCATTCCCCAAATACCCTAGATCTCTTTCTTACCAATGACCCTTCCAAATATACAGTGAATGTAGTGAGCCCCCCTGGGTAATTCTGACCACAACCTAGTGCTCATCTCCTGTCCCATGCAGCAATGCTTACACAGTCACACCTGCACAAGAGTAGTCTGACATTATAACAGTGCCAAATGGGACAGCCTCCGAGACTACTATACTTCATTCCCATGGTTGGACTATTGTTTGCAGTCTTCCAATCTAAACATATGCACCGAACACACCACCAAAGTAATCCTCACTGGCATGATAATATACATTCCCCACACCACTCTGAAGTGCCGTCCCCTATCCAAACTCTGGTTCTCCAAAAGATGTGCCAAGGTTGTACTAATGAAAAACCAGGCATATCACAATTGGCTCAAATTAAGAACCATCCTCCTTCAGTGCCTATACTGAAGCCCGAAACAGATGCAAAAAAATTATCAATGATTCCAAAACAGAATTTGAATGGGCAAAAAGCAGGAAACTTGCAGCCTGTCCTAGCGGCAGCCATGTCTTTTGGTCTCTTGCCAAAGCAATTGTCGCAACTTTTGCCCTACACTATTCCACCCCTATCATACCCAGATGGCTCAATTGCAACATCACCCACAGAAAAAGCTAATCTCCTGGCTTCACACTTGGCCTGCAATGTATGCATAACCGACAATGGCAAATGTTCCCCAGTCATTCCAACTGCCCAACATACAATGTCCCCTGTATCCTTTTGCCAGAAAGAGATCATAAACCTGTTGTCAAAATTAGACACAAAAAAAAAAGCCCCTGGCCCTGATGGCATTCCTCCAATTGTCCTGAAGGTCTGACTGACCTGCAGAACTGACTCCTATCCTATGCCATCTGTACACACTATCTCCACCGGTGTATATATCCCAAAGCCTGGAAACTGACCTATATTCAACCCATTCCCAAAAAAGGGAGACAAATCGCTGCCATCAAACTACTATCTCACTCACCTCAATCCTATCCAAAGTGATGGAGCAAAACCATCAATTCTCAACTACTACTCCACCTTAAAGGTACCCAGCTATTAAGCCACCACCACCAGTACAGATTCTGCCGATGCCAATCAACAGGTGACCTGCTATCATATATCACCCATCTCTGGACATATACCATAGAAAAATTTGGCAAATCCCAAGTGGTTGCACTATCATTTGGACTGTCTCAGGACTTCTGCAGATGGATTGCCAGCTTCCTGTCTGGATGCACACTATTTGTAATGGTAGATGACTCCGTATCCAACTAATGCTGGGGTCCCACAAGGTTCAGTTCTCTCACCGACCCTCTTCCTTCTATACATCAATGACCTACTTCAGTTGACCTCCAACCCAATACACAGTTTTGCAATGACAGCATATTGCACTCCTCCCTTTCATTTGATAAACCTTACCCTACAAAAATCATTTCAACCCACAGAACATCAACCACAACTTCCCTTAATGCAGACCTCCAAAACATCCTCCGATGGGGCTCAGATAACCTCGTCAACTTCAACGCTAGTAAAATCCAGTTCTGTCTTATTTCCCACAAAAAAGAACCATTTTTTCCCCAATATTATTTTTGATAACACTCAAATCCCCAGACAAGATGAAATTTCTCTTCTCGGAATTACCATGACATCAGGCATCTCCTGGCATAAACATATCACAACCATTGCATCCTCAGCTTCCAAAAAACTAGGCTTTCTCTTTCACTCAAGACGTTACTTCACTTCAAAACAGCTGTTAACCTTATACAAATTGCAAATCTACACAGCTATTGAATACTGTTCTCACATTTGGAGTGGGGCTCCTAAAAGCTCCCTCAAAATGCTTGACTCAATACAGAGGAAAGCAATTAGACTGATAAATGATCCATCTCTTACCGACTCACTCTCCCCACTTTCACATAGATGTCTAGTCTCTGCAATTTGTATATTCTACAAATATTTTCATGGAAAATGCTCATCTGAAACAACATCAATAATTCCCCCACTCTGTACTAAACCCATTGGAACACATACAGCCACCTCTCAACATCCCTTCACAGTACACCTTGAAACCCACAGAACAAGTTTCTTTTCCTCCTCCTTCATCCCTGCTGCTGCTGTACTGTGGAACAGTTCCCCCCTGAGGTATTTCCCAAGGAATACAACATACAGGCTTTCAAATTGAATGTTAACAAGTCCCTTCTTTCCCATCCCACTACCCATATATGGTACTAAAGTACTACAGGTTGACCAGCCAACCTCTCGTATATGGGCCCAACATAAAAATAAAAAATAAAAATAAAACAGCTAAGGCTAGACAACAGCACCCATAGAGGATGTTTCTCATTTGTGTTTTTGCAATTCTAATATTGTTTCCCTGATCATATCTCAGACACTGAGATGAAATATAGGATTTGTGAAACTTGTGTTTAGTTATTTATATCTGCTGTATTTATTACTTAAATCTTATAACGAGTTCATACTGGCATATAAGTCGAGATAGAATTACAGAATTACTTGAATAGGCTGGAACTGTAGACAAATGATAATGGCTGTCAATTCAATGTTAAATGTAAAGTTATGCCCTCTGGTGTGATATAGATTTCAATGGCATATTACATTGAAGATACAGATGATACTATGAATATCAATGATATGATGGATAAGAAGTTCAAAGGTAACATAGCTAACTGAGATTGCAAATACCACTAGGAGGACAATTGTGATGCTAAAACAAACACTGATAAGTGAGGATAAGTAGGTCATTTAGAATGCTTCACCATTACATGTATCAAGGAATGTAAGAATAGAGTTGTGTCAAGACCTCTTTACAAGGTTTTCGTATGACTGCTATACTCAGATTTCATTTTCTGGGTTCCAACAGGATAAAAATACTATGGAAAGGGTGCAAAGAAGAGTTACAAAACTATATTGGGATCATTAAATGTTGATTAGGAGGAGAAAGAGAGAGAGAGAGAGAGAGAGTATGTAGACTGCAGACACCAGTGAGCAGCAGATACTGTATGAGAGAGCCCTGTAAACTTCTGAAGAATGTTACAGATCCGAAAGATTATTTGTTGAGTCAGCCATGGCTATGAAGAATTCTCCTGACCTGAACAAATATGGTTGCATTAATTTGCCGAAAATTTGGGAGACTGTTATCTTAAGCTGCAGTTTTATTTTTTATTTATTTTTTTACAACATCAGAGGCACAAAAATAGGACTTTAGATCTTTTGTCCATTATAATTGTATTATTTCACTTACTCACTGGTGCATACACAAGCTTTGTTGTGCTCTTGTGATGCTGATTTGAAATTCAGCAAAATATAAGCAGTTAATAAAACATCTTTTTATGAAACAGTTCATTTGGTGTTGTTAACACCATTAAAAATAAGTCATGAATAACCATCAACACCTAAGTTTATCTGTTAGATTATAAAATACCAGTTGATAAAGGTGGAGAGAGGACAAACGGGATATCCAAGGAAGTTGAGTTTGTGTGCAGCTTATAAAAGGGTAAGAGCTAGACTTCTCTCACAGAACAGTAAGTGGAACAGCTTGAATGTTGAAGTAGAGAGTGCAAGTAACAAACTAGTTTAAGAGAAAGTATGACAGCTTGTATGGGTGATGGGTGGCCTATATATATATATACATATTACAAAGAAAATCACCTCTGTAAGAAACATACTTACAATATAATCAGCATCTTCATCTTTTGGACCTGAACTGTAATATACACGAAATGACTTAGTTGTCTGTTTGATCTGTTCTTTTGTTCCTGTCATTCCAATAATTTTTGGTGAAAATTCTGTAACATATTGAAATTACAAGTATTGAAAATGAAACATAATACAAATGGGTTTATGATGATGGCAGAAATAATCATGCTATGTTAATTTTTATTTTTGTATCTAAGAAAATTTTAGTATAACAATAACAGAATATCACAGACTTAGCTGATATCAATGGACACCATAATTAGAATAAAATTTAATCAATTTTTTCATACATAACTGTATTTTTTAAGGAAATTAGTTTGTCATACATAGGTAGCAATTTAAAAACTACACACACACACACACCATTTCTATAGTGCAGCCACAGGAGAAGTATGCCTTTAAAAGATTTAGATTTGACTCCTGTCAAAGATCAAGATTATTTATAAAGGGTGTTCAAGTAAAGGTGCAAATTCTCATAAGGTATTAGTTTATCTACCTGAAAACTCAGATTTTCTCCCTGCAAATTAAACACACTGACCATAGAACATTCAAATGACAGATGTAGTAGACTAGACTAGAGACAGGACAAACTGGCCTAGTCTAGCACTGTTGGATACTGGCTTATTTAAACACACACACACACACACACACACACAGGAAAACCTCACTTAACACGAATGCGATATGCACAGTAATCAGTTAGCACGATTGAGTGAAATAATACTATTTCCTGCTTTAAGCAAGTGATTAATCAGTTAACGTAGTTTTTTTTACGCTATGCGAAATATTTTGTTGCCAATTTGCATTGAGCGGAAAAGCTGGAAGTCATTAACATACATGAAGTGTCGTTAGTAATACAATGATTGTGCTACAAGACCTGGAACACAGCAACTCTACAGTTCGAACTATATTAAATAAGAGCAAAGAATACAAAGAACAAGGAAAAGTTGCAACTGCTTCTTTAATCATGCAGATCAACCATAATAGAAGCCATTTAATGATCGAGATGGAGCGTCTTCTATCTTGGATATAAAACTCAATTGAGGTTTATATCCAAAAAAGAATACCTCTTAGTCAATATTCTTTACATCATTGAAAGAGACCAAATTTCGAGAGGAATGTGAAAGCTGTATTGTGAGTTTAAGATGGTTTGACTGTTTTAAAATTTGAGCTGGACTGCATAACGTAAGAATAACTGAGAATCTGTAAGTGCTGATAAAGATTCGTGCCCAAGTTTCCTGAAGAATTGCAAAGCATAATTCAGAAGGTTGATTATGATGATTGGTAAATATTCAACGTTGATGAAATTAGTCTCTTTTGGAAGCTTATGCCAACAAAAACTTTCCTAGCTAAAACTGAAGTATCTCAAACAGGATACAAAGCATCTAAAGATCGTCTTATACTTTTATTAGGAGGCAATGCAGAAGGTGACTTTAAACTCCTATGTTAGTTTATCATGTGCAAAATCCAAGATTTAAGATCTAACATTATTAAAGAAATCGGCACAATCAAAAAAGAACTTGGATTTAATGAACTGGATAATGAAGATGTGAGAAACTTGCTCAATTCTCACTCAGAACAATTAAGCGAGAATGATCTCCTTCAAGTAGAAGAACAGCATGCATACGAAGACGATGATAAGGAGTGTGAACAAGGAGAGAATGTTACGACTATGAAACTAACTGCAAAAGAACTTGAGGTAGTTTTCAATCATATTGAGTATGATAATAAAATTCTGTTTAATGCTGGTCCCGATAGGAACAAAGCTTTGAAATCTGCCAAATTCTGGATAAAGCAATCGCCAGCTATTGCAAATTGCATAACATGAAAAAGTTGAGCACAATTCAAAGATCTTTACTGAATTTTTTTTGTAAAAAAGTAGCTCAATCAAATGTTTAGACATTAAATAAAAATTTAAGCAATTGATTTTTATAAACTTTGATGATTTTATCCTCTAATACAGCTTATACTTTAATTTTTTTCTCTCCAAATTTATGCTAACTGATGGATGAATTATAATTATTCTTATTTAGTGTATTCACTTAATGTGCATTAATTGATGGATTAATTAATAGCGTTAAGCGAGGCTTTCCTGTATGTATATATATATATATATATATATATATTTTTTTTTTTTTTTTTCCCCACACACAAAAGGCAGAAGAAATGAATCTATAGCAAATAAATGGTGGGGGCTATATATAGGGTGTCCCATGAGTCATGAAGGGATTTAAACATTTCAAATTTCCATTTCTGGCATATATTTATGACTCTTCTAAAATCTACTCTTTCCTCTTCAATATATCAATCTTCTTCAATCACTCACTCTTCAATCTTCAATATACGCTAACCACTCGGTCAGCCTGGCTGGCCGAGTGGTTAGCGTATCCGCTCTCCAACCAAAAGGCTGCGAGTTAGAATCCTGCTGTGGGCATGGATGTTTGCAATTGTCTGTGGAAATACTAGTGGTGGTCGGCAGCATATGACATTGGTGTAGTTGCAGTCAGTTGGTTGATTGAGTGGTGGAGACAGAGTAGGTGCCCTCCCTCAATGAGTCGTTGGACTCCCTAGAAGTGTCAAATAATAATAATAAATATCCTATTCCTCCTATGGGTTTAAATTTGGAAAAAGGCAAGTTCAAGAAGCCTTAAGGTAGCAGCCCTACAACCAGACTATCCATCACCAGGCTAGTGTTGTGACGTCTTTCTTCTTCGTTGTGTGTTCTATTTTGCCTGAATGCAGTTTTCCAATTTATTTTTGTTATTCAGTCACACGACAGTCTAGGCCTAATCTCTATATGGGTAATACTGTACAAGAGTTAATACAATAGGGGAGGTTATCGACGAGGTCAGTAATTACCTAGTTCTTTCTGCTGATTGATTCCATTTTGGAACACAAAGAAAATTTATATTTAACTGCACCACTCTGTATCCATGGTTGTAAGAATAATGTTAAGGAATCAATCATCAGCAAGTACAATGCTACAGTAACCTAAATAAGACAGAATTTTGCTTGGAGAAATTACTTTCAAGTTATATAGCAGTCGTGGTTCTCTAATCTTCATTTTAAAAATTTATGGAATTTACAACCATGTTAATACATTCGCTGCCAACTATGAGTATACTCGTAGTTGGTAAACCAGCCACACAAGCCAGCTACGAGTATACTCGTATGACGCTTACCGCCAGCAACAAGATTACTGTACTGACCTTGAAGAAGTGAAAATGCTTGGCTTGTGGAGCTAGCATAAAAACTGTGTATTCTCATAGATGGTATATGCTCTGCACAAGCCAACTACGAGTATACTCGTATAACGCTTACCGGCAGCAACGAGATTACCATACTGACCTTGAAGAAGTGAAATTGCTTGGCATAGGGGAACAGCACGATGCCGAAGCAGCGTGCCAGCGAACGTGTTAAAAAATTTTTTTATTATCCCAACGTTTAGATCTTCACATCAAGATCATCATGATCTGGAGCATATATCAATACAAGACAAGCTGAGTTACATTATTAACTTCAAGCTAAAGAAACAATGATTTGATCACGTTATTCTACTGGCATGACCTCTAGTGAAAAAAAAAAAAAAAAAAATTACATCAAGCTAAATTCTATTTAAGAGACAGGAATAAACATTCTTTCAGATGGTTTTCTTTCAGAAACAATGATGTCCTATTTTTAGTATTACAATTCTTATTTATGCTTTTAAGATACAAGATTTTCTACAGTCCTGTTTATAGTTGTTCTTAGTGAGGAACGTTCCGTGGGTCGAATATATACCTTCCATATATTAGCTTACAGTTACTCAGCTTGTCTTGTATATTGATGCATGCTCCAGATGATGATCTTGATGTGAAGATCGAAACGTCGAGATAATAAAAAAGTTTTTTTAACATGGTTGTAAATTCCATAAATTTTTTAAATGAATGCTGATCACCATGTAACTCTAAAAGAAAGGATCTCTAATCCTTTCTTACTTTCACATTAAATAGAGTTCTCGCTTAGATCCGTACTGTTAAAATGAGTGGTGCAATGAAATGAACTCAGGCAAGCACAAGATTCAAATTAAATAAAAACATTTAATACACTAACTCATGAATTTACATTAATCAAAGAAGATCTAAACATGACTAAAATGATCATGAAATAAAGAAGTTCTTATTAAGACAATAGCAACTTCACAGTAGAGTATACTCAGCATGGTTAAATTCTTAACATATAGATTCCTACCCTTCTTAGAGTTATAAGTTTCTAACCTTTAGACAAAGGTTATCTATTCAATATACTTCAATTGTTGACTCTGCTTAGCCGTTCAGGATATACAAAGCACATATCGCTAAATACACTCCAAGGAATACTAAAGTTCTATCAATTTATTACAGTAATTCTTAATAAGTCAGTTTCTAACTTATATCACGTTCTCCTGGAACAAGCTTCAAGATATCACATGTTCAAACTTGAACTGTCATTAACGCAACACGCTTCCTACAGTAATTACAATAAAGATGGTAATTACATTCACAAAAGACATAGACAGGATTTCCTTACCGGGACGGTTGATATACTTTGCCTATTATCACTTTTCTGGAAAACACTTCCTTGTTTCTCAATAGATTTCTCTCTTAGGTCACTTTAGTTCGATATGATCCAGATTCACCATAACGATCTTGTTGTCTCGGGAATACATGCCTGCTTTGCTCAAAATGAATATCCTTCAGGTTTCCTTGGCAATCCTTGTCATCGTCTTTCACATTTATATGACGAGGGAATAAGAATCAGGATACGAACAAGAGCCCGTGAAAGAGTAAGGGGAAAACAGAGAACTCCCTTGTCTTTTTAACTTGGTTCTATCCTTCGCGCCTCATTTTTTTTTTTTTTTTGTATTCAACAGCGCATGTCTCCTCCTTTTCACGCCAAAATCTGCCTCGTAGATCTTGGTTAGCTCGGCATAGTAACTAGTGCATAAATGTGCACTGGCGGATAACTTCGTAACTTCATATAGCACTTAATTTCTGTTATACTGGATATATCCTTGGCAATGGTTTACATAAACGGACTAAGTTCCAAGTTTCCGTCACAGTTCACATAGGATATATATACTCTGCAAAGAATTAGTACAGGATGAATAACTAACAACTATTAGAACATACAATTATTTTATAATTATGGAATATACATCAGTAAGTGAATGATTTACTATTTGTCTGATGAGCAAATTTGGCGCAGGGAATGGCAGACTATGTTAAATCCTGAATGAAACACTATTATATTATAATTCCTTTTATTCAGAATTTAACACTAGTAACCTGACATGGGGAAGAACACTAATTTACTTATAAGCCAATAGATAAAGATAAATCGAAATGAATCGATGGAAAACCACTCTGAAATGGAAAAGGAAACACAAAAATGGAAAAAACAAAATAATACATATTAAAAACTGGAACGTAAGAGAAACAGCAGAAATAGATCAAATATTAAATGAAAAAATAGCAGTCATCACTCAAACAAAAAAGAAATTAAAAGGAACCATGAGAACTGAACATTTTAATGCAATATATAGTGGAGTCAACAAAAACCAAAGAGCACAGAACAAGAAGGTGTTATGATTTGTTCATAATTCCTTTTCAAAACAATTAAAATATTATAAATTATGGAATGAATGAATAATAGAAACTAGAAAAAAAATAGAGGTTAATTAACAATAATTCGTTTATATGTTTATATGCCCCAGCAGAAGAAAGAGATGAAAATATTGAATTTTATAATCAAGTACAAAATATATGTAATAAAATAAATAAAAATGATTACAAGAAACCTAAATGCAAGAATTGGAAACATGAATTAATATGTTCTCCATATATTCCTAAATTAATAATAATTTAGGAATATATGGAGAACATACTCCAAACAGGAATGGTAAAAAAACTGATTGACCTTGTAATTTATAATAATCTTAAAATAATGAATTCTTTCTATAAACATAAAGACAGATATAAATATATTTGGGCAGCAAGAGGACGGAAATCAATATTAGACTATCTTAAATGAAAATACTAAGTTTTCAATGGATGTTAGAGTCCACAGAAGATATGAAATAGGCAGTGACCATTTCCTCATTAAAATAAAACTAAAATGACCACCTAAATGGCTACAAATAACAAGAACAGAAAGAAAATTTGAAATTTTTTTTTATAAAATTAGATATTAAATGACATAAATATACAATGGCTATATTAAAAGAATTAACCAATATTTAGATAAAATAAAATGAAATGAAGAAATAGAATGGCTTAATATAAAAATATACTAAATACAGCAGCAACTGAAAGCTTAGGAAAGGTTCAATAAAAAAATTCAACAAAAAGAAAAAAACTGAAAATATGGGATGATGCAATCAAAGAAATCAAAATGAAAACTGAAGCACAGCATAAATGATTAGAATATGAAATAAAATATAAAAGAATAAGAACCATAGCTAAAAGAGAAGCAGAAAAAGACAGAGAATCATGGAACAAATTTGTTTCTAATTTAGAATATGATTTATGATATCAGAATTGAGAGCAATGTTGTTGATGTTCTGTAAGTTGAGATGAGTTGTGTACAGTAATGTTTATCAAATGAAAGGGAGGAGTGCAATGTGCTGTCACTGAAGTCAAATGAAGTAGGTTATTGATATATAGAAAGAAAACAGGATTGGTTAGAGAACGGAACTTTGGAACCCCGACATAAGCTGAATGGCGAGAGGATAAGGAACCATCCACCATCACACATAGTGTGCGTCCAGACAGAAAGCTGGCAAACCAACTACAGAAGTTCTGAGACAGGCCAAATGAGGGAAGTTTACTAAGTAGGCCTTTGTGCCAGGCCATCAAAAGCTTAAGTGCAACGGCTTGAGGTTCACCAAACTTCTCCATGTCATTTGTCCAGAGATGGGTGACATATATGAGCAGATCTCCTGTTGGATTGGCAGCGACGGAATCCATACTGGTGGTTGTTTATTAGCTGAGTGCCTTCAACGTAGTGCAAGAGTTGAGAATTGATGGTTTTATCCATTACTTTAGACAGGACTGAGGTGAGTGAGATAGGACAGTAGTTAGACAGCAGTGATTTGTTGCCCTTCTTGGGAATGGGTTGAATATAGGCCAATTTCCAGGCTGTGGGATAGATACCAATGGAGTAAGAGATTTTATAGGATAGGAGTCAGTTCTGGAGTACAACTCTTCAGGGCAGTCGAAGGAATGCAATCAGGGTCAGGAGACTTTGTGTTTAATTTGGACAACATTTTCCTGATCTCTTTCTCACAAACGGATATAGGGTCATTGTATGTTGGACATCTGTAATGGTTGGGGACATTTACCATTGACAGCTATGGATGCATCGGAAGCAAAGTGTGAAGACAGGAGATTGGCTTTCTCTGTGGGTGATGATACAATAGAGCCATCTGGGTATGATGGAGATGGGAATAGTGTTGGGCAGAAGTTATGACCAATTGCTTTGGCAAGAGGCTCGGCTTCCATTTGAACATGATACAAGTTTCCTGCTTTCTGCTCTTCAAACTCTGTTTTGGAAGCACTGATAGTTTTCTTGCATCTATTTCGGACTTAAGTACAAGACCTAAAGGAGCATAGAGTTCTTGATGCAAGACAGTTCATCTTTCGGAGAACCAGGGTTTATTTAGTAAACAACAGTTCAGAGTAGTGGAGGAATGAATGGTCCATGCCAGTTAGGATTATTTCAGTGATATGTTCAGTGCATATGTTTGATTTGGAAGACTGGAAACAGTAGTCCAACCATGGCAATGAGACATAAAAGTCACAAGGCTGTCCCATTTGGCACTGTTATAATGCCAAACTACACTTGTGTGGGAGTGGCTGTGTAAGCATTGTTGCATGGGGGAGGAGATGAGCACTAGCTTGCAGTTGGAATTATCTAAGGGGAGGGGGGCACTACATTCACTGGATATTTGAAAAGATCATTAGTGAGGAAGAGATCTAGGGTGTTTGGGGAGTGGTTCAGATTATTTGGTATTCTTTATGGCATGTGAACAATTTGTGTAAAGTCGTTAGTGATGGCAAATGTTTCAGCATCACTGCCTGCAAGATCTGTACAACCAGAGGAGGAAAGCCAGTTGGTGTTATGGACATTAAATTCTCCTAGGAGGATGATTTGACTGTTGAAAAAATGACTGGAGAACATCTATTTTTAAGGAGAAGAAATTAAAATGCTCAGAGTGGTTGGTGGTATTAGGGGAGCGATAGAGACAGCAAATAAATTTGACCGAGTGTGGAAGGGATATTTTCAACCAAAGAAGGTCAGAGTTGGGCGATTATGTTGGGTGCTCTCTAGCAAGGTGCAGACGCCATCCTTTGATCAAAAGGAGTAAAAGATCGGCTAAATAACTGAAATATTTTTACTTTTTCAGTATGTCTTTTAGGATGCACTGGATGTTTTCAATGTTTCTGTCAAGTTTAATAATTTGTCTTTTTATTGCTGATTTTTACAAAGGTTTTTTACAGTACTCATTCAGTTTAGTAAGGGAATCTTGTACCAAATTTATTTAAGAGTATAACATCACTGCATAAGTAGACAAGATAAATGCAGGTAGACCCTGACTTGCTTATAATGTAAGACTGGTTTAATCTCTTCATCCATTAATCATCCTCTATTGGTTACATGTTTACAGGAAGCGTACATATTAACATGTTTAACAACCCACCTAAATGTCCATATGGATAAAATACAAGCTCCAAATTGATATTATTTCTATAATATCAAAAAGATAATATTGACTTGAATAGACACTTCACATCCATATAATTATGGAGGTATATACATGTCAAGGCCAGTATGATGGTTAAAGGTTATTTCTGCTAATTTCACTCACAGAATTCATACAGAAATTGGATTTCATCTTCTTCTAACATGGACTTTAGGTCAGGTGGCCTGTTCCGGTCTCATACCATCTCTTTCTTGATCTTCAATTCTTCTTTTCCCACTTATTTTATATCTATATATAACATATAAACACGTTTACACAAGAATATTATATTTTAATTCGCCAAATATTTCAGTCTGAAAATAACAGATTATCTTCAGTGGCTACATAAGGAACAGTTTTTAACAAAGTGGATTACCAACAATTGATCATTCAAAAATAGAACGAGCCGCACGATGTTATATCGCTAAGTATTAGAGTGGAAAACATTTTTTATCAGAGTAATGATTAAATTAAAGATATTAATTCACAAATTCATATAATAATCTTAATTTATAAATAATATTACACAAATGTAGGAATGTATGTCTTAATTAAAAAAAAAAAATTTAATGTATCTTGATTAAACTTTCCCAAATTTTTGATAAAGATATACAGTCATTTCGATTCAAGTTAGGGCGTTGAAGTAAGGCCTCAGTACTTTCTTTAAATATACATTCAAATTAATAGCGACACCTGTGTAGGAGGCAAGTCTTGGACCAGAGGATGTTGTGGCTTGTCTTTATTCCATGCTGAGCTAATCCAGACTTATCGGATTTGTTGGCTGAATGTATGATTGATGTTCTTGAATTCTTTTTTCTATAGAGCATCCTGTTTGTCCAAAGTAGGAAAGATTGCAGTTACAAAGAACTTGATACACACCAGGCAGAGACATAGTTGAGTGTTTATCTTTAGAAGAGGGGGAATAGGTGGATATTTTGTTAATAAGTGGCTGTTAAATCATATTTCTTCAGAATTCTTGAAATTGGTTCTGAAATCCTGGAAATATAAGGAATTGGAACTCAATGTATTGAATCTTTGCTGCTTTGGATTGGATTGTAAGAATTGAACAGATGTTATGTACTCTTTTCGGAGAAGCCATTTAGTGTCATGTGATGTTTGATAGTTGAAAGTTCTTTCTGTAATTCATGGGGAGTTGAACAATTAGTTCTGGCTAGTCGGATTAAACATTTTATGATTCCTGTTTTTTTGATAAGGATGATGGGCAGATTGTTTGAGAATATAACGTCCAGTGAAAGTGGGTTTTCTGTAAACTGTTAGAATTGTTAGAATACCTGAAGGTAAAGAGATGAGGAGGACGTCTAAAAAGGATAACTTGTCTTTTTCAATCTCCATGGTAAACGATAAAAGGATGTAAGGAATTGATTCCGGTTAAAAAGTAAGGTAAGGAATCTCTGTTATGAAGCCACACTGAAAAGATGTCGTCTATATATCTCACCCAAAAGAATGGTTGAGGGAATATAGATGAGAATAGGACATCTAGATGTTCCAAATAAAAGTTGGCTAGAGCAGGTGAAAGTGGACTTCCCATGGCTGTTCCTTCCACTTGGTTGTAGAATTTGTTTTGACATAAGGAATATCCAGAGTGCATCATGAAATCAAATAATTTTATAATGTCTTGTGAGAAGATGTCAGCATGTAATTGTCAAGTCTCTTTGAGAGGTACATTAGTATATAGAGACTCTACATCGAAGCTAACCATAAGATCAGTAGGTTGTAATGAGATTTTTTTAATTTATTTAAGAAATCAGAAGAGTTTTTCAAAAAAGAGAGTGATTTGCCTATATGTGATTTCAATAATTTTGCTAAATATTTGGCTATGCAATAAGTAGGTGAATCAATACAGTCCACTACAGGATGAAGAGGAATATCTGTCTTGTGTATTTTAGGTAGACCATAAAATCTAGGAGGCCTTGTGAAATGAGATTTTAGCCTTTCATTCGTGTCTACATCTAAACTTATCATCTCATCTAGAAAGGAGTTTAATTTCTTCAGTTGTCTGTTGGTGGGATCGTGGTTAAGTTCTTGGTATGTTGAGCGATCTCGAAGTAAAAGAGAAATTTTTCTTCTATAGTTTGAAGAATCCATAATTACTGTAGCTTTCCCTTTGTCTGCTTTAGTGATGACAAGGTGACCGTTGCTTCTTAAGGAATGTAGCACTTTCTTTTCAGAAGGAGATATGTTGGAAGGAGGAAGCTTGGCTTTAAGTAGAGTAGAAGCAACTTCTAGGCGGAGAGAATTAGCCTTGTCACTGGAAAAATGACTAAGGTTCCGTTCGATGTTAACAAGGAAATCTAGATATGGAATCTTTTTAGGGACTAAAGCAAAATCATGTCCTTTTGAGAGGATGAGTATTTCACTACTAGTTAAAGGGCAACTGGATATGTTGACGATCCAATTACCTGGAACTGGGAAAGGCTTGATTTGTCTAGAAACAAGAACATAATATTTGCTGTTTAGATGCTTATTCTGATTTTTATATGAACGTTGTATAGAGCGTTTAGCCACATTAAGAACTATGTCAGAAAGATGTGGGTCTAAGTTTGTGGAGATAAAGGTACGGAGATCAGAAACTTGACGAATGTTAATAGCAAGATCATGTTTAGCTGCATTGAGCAGGTTACGGATTAAAGCTAAGCTGGTGTTCCTGTAAATATTACGAGCTCCAGTAGATGTGATGGTTTCTTTAATCTTAGCAATATTAGGAATAATCTTGTTGTCATGGCATTTTTTCAAAAAGACGATCCTCGCTCGCAACTTACCTTGTATTACTGATAGTTTACCTAATTTACCGTTTTTTTTTTGGTAAAGTTTTCCCTGTGAAGGAATAGAATTTGATTCTTTAGAGACACTTGTGACATTAAGTTTATAACATATAAACACATTTACACAAGAATATTATATTTTAATTAGCCAAATATTTCAGTCTGAAAATAACAGATTATCTTCAGTGGCTACATAGGAACAGTTTTTAACAAGGTGGAATACCAACAATTGATCATTCAAAAGTAGAACGAGCCGCACTATGTTATATCGCTAAGTATTAAAGAGTGGAAGACATTTTTTATTAGATGATTAAATTAAAGATATTAATTCACAAATTCATATATTATTATTACTATTATCATTACATAGCACCTCCAGGGAGTCCAAAGACTCATCGAGGGAGGGCACTTACTCCACAACTTTCCATCTTAACCACTCAATCCACCAACTACTACTATGTTCAACATCTACATCAGTGCCATCTACCGCTGACCACCACTAGTATTTTCACAGACAATCACAAACATCCATGCCCACGGCAGGATTCGAACCCGCTGCCTTTTGGCTGGAGAGCGGATATGCTAACCACTCGGGCAACCAGGCAGGCATATAATAATCTTAATTTATAAATAATATTACACTAATGTAGAAATGTCTTAATTACAATTAAATAAATAAATAAAAATTTTTAATGTGTTATCCTGATTAAACTTTCCCAAATTTTTGATAAAGATATACAGTCATTTCGATTCAAGTTAGGGCGTTGAAGTAAGGCCTCAGTACTTTCTTTAAATATACATTCAAATTAATAGCGACACCTGTGTAGGAGGCAAGTCTTGGACCAGAGGATGTTGTGGCTTGTCTTTATTCCATGCTGAGCTAATCCAGACTTATCGGATTTGTTGGCTGAATGTATGATTGATGTTCTTGAATTCTTTTTTCTATAGAGCATCCTGTTTGTCCAAAGTAGGAAATATTGCAGTTACAAGGAACTTGATACACAACAGGCAGAGACATAGTTGAGCGTTTTTTAAAAGAAGGGAAATAGGTGGATATTTTGTTAATAGGTATATAAGTGACTCTTGTAGCAAGGCTTATACGTGGGTCAGTCATAACCAGTAATTAATTTAAGGAATTTACAACACATTAAAAACGGATATTAATTAAAGGAAACTTTAATGAACACCTTCAATATTTCGGCAATGTCATGTTGCCATCTTCAGGAACATACAAATATGGTATATGCACTTAGGCACTAACAAAAGCAAATGAGGAAGAAGGCAAGAATCTAATATTGCTCATAAAGTCCTAATGGTGCCCCCTAGCTGGCTAAATGGGTTGTCTTGGCTGTTGGGCTGAAGTTCACATAATGTAAGTCTCCCAAATTTGGGGCAATCTCATGCACCCAAATTTGTCGAGGTTTGGAACGTTTTTTAGAGCTGCTGATGATTCCATGATTAATCTTTCGTACTTGAACTTGCTGCAGTGTATTATTTTAATTTTCTTCCAACGAATTCTATGGCGGGTATCTATGGCATGGTCTGCAAGCCCAGAGTGGCTGTACTGGTAAAACCGGTTGTAGTCTTTGTGTTCTGAAATCCTAGTATTCGCTGTTCTGCCTGTTTGGCCAAAGTAGGACAATTTACAGCTGCAAGGGACCTGGTATACACCAGGTAGGTCTAAGGGAAGTGGTTGGTCTTTGATGGAGCGGATAAGGGATGCCAACTTTTTATATGGTCTATAACAAGAAGTTAGGTTATATTTTTTGAGGATATTGGTTATTTTCTAAGAGGTGCCCTGGATGTAGAGGATGGTGATAGATTTAGGGGAATTGTGGTTTACTGGTTTTAGTATTTTTTGTGGGTTGTAGCCATTGGCTAAGAAAGTGTTGAGGATGTGTTTAGTTCAGTGGTTAGTGCATCGTCATCTCCGCAGATTAATTTTGCCCTGTTATATAGTGTTTTAATAACCCCCATATTTTTGTAAGCAGGGTAGGATTGCTGGTAAATGTATCTGCCTGTATGGGTGGGTTTTCTATAAACAGAGAAAACCAAAGCTCCATCATTCTGGCGAGTGATTAGAGTATCTAGGAAGGGGAGGGTGTTGTTTTCCTCTTTTTCCAAGGTGAACTGGACCCTGAGGTATCGGTTGTTTAAGTGTGTTAGGAAGGAGTGGAGTGTATCTGAGCCATGTGGCCAAATAGCAAACATATCATCCACGTACCGAAGCAAAATAGTGGGTTTTTGTGGGGCAGAGTTTAAGGCTTTCTCTTCAAAGGTCTCCATAAAAAAGTTGGCCAAGGGTGGGTAAAATGGTGAACCCATGGATGTCCCCTCTATCTGTTTGTAGAATTTTCCTTGCCAAATGAAATAGCCAGAGTTCATTGTGAACTGAAATAGGGCTGAGATATAGGGCGGAAATTTGGCTTGGATGAGCTCTAGAGTTTCCTTGAGTGGGACATTTGTGAATAGGGAGAAGTCAAAACTGACCATTATGTCAGTGTGTTGGAGTGAGAGATTTTCTATACTGGCTTTGAAGTGGGCTGAGTTTTTAATGTGTTATGATGTGTTGCCAGTATAGTGTGCGAGCGCTTTGGCTAAATGTTTGGCTAATTTATATGTGGGGGAATCAATGCCATCCACTATGGGACGTAATGCGCTTTTTGTTTATGTATTTTTGGAAGTCCATATAATCGGGGGGTCTAGAGTTAAAAGGTTTTAGTTTGTTAGTAACTTCCACAGGCCAATAAGTGATCTTCTTAAGGAGTCTGTGGAGAGTTCTAATCTGAGAGTTGGTAGGATTATATTCAATAGGGAGGTAGGTAGTACAGTCTAATAATAAAGCATTAAGCTTACCTGGGTAGTCCTTTTGGTTGAGAACCACCGTATGGCATTTTCCTTATCTGCTTTGGTGATTACTATTTTTTTTTTTTTTTTTTTTTCTCCATTTCTAGTAGAGCCACATATTCGTCTTTGGATAAGTTGGTTTTTGGAGGTCTTGCTTTGGTGAGAACACCGGCTACATCCAGTCTGATGTTGGTGATATGGTTAGGAAGGTTGTGAATCCCACATTCTATATGGATCATTATTTCCTTGGCAGGTATTCTTTTAGGAGCTAGGGCAAAAATGTGGCCACGTAAAAGTGCAATGAGTGCTTCAGGCTTCAAACAGTGGAAGAGAGGTTGACTACTGTGCTGAGTCGTCGTTGTGGTACAGAAGTAGAATTCTTTATCAAGTTACATTTTTCATGTGCCGAGTGCATATTTTTTCGAATTCTTTTGTTGCTGAAGGGCATGAGATATAATAAAGAATCGTCCAAAGGTCATGGCCGAGCGTATCTGAAAGTTCCTCTAACGCCCATAAGGTTTTGTTTTCATCAGGTGCACCAAATTTGGGTGCGTGAGACTGCCCCAAATCAGCCCAACGGCCAAGAAAACCCAATTAGCCAGCTAGGGGGCACCATTAGGACTTTAGGAACAATATTAGTTTCTTGCCTTCTTCCTCATTTGCTTTTGTTAGTGCCTGAGTGCACACACAATATTTGTATGTTCCTGAAGATGGCAACGTGATGTTGCCGAAATATTGAAGGTATTCATTAAAGTTTCCTTTAATTAATATCTGTTTTTATGCGTTGTAAATTCCTTAAGTTAATTACCAGTTATGTATGACCAACGTATAAGCCTTGCTACAATTACTATCATCCACGGAGATTCCATCACACGGAAGCCCACCAATACGGCAAAATGAGGTTGAAGATATCGAGACAACTAAATTGCTTGACCTTCCTAAAATACTGCCGGTATTTAAGCACCGTTTTACTTCACAGAAAGCTCTCCATATTTATAACCACACGAGCTTCGTCCTACTATGAGTAGAAATTATAGCGACGCGTGTTCTCCTTGCCGACGAAAACAAAACCTTGCGGGCACTAGAGGAAGAGCTTTCAGATACGCTTGGCCATAACCTTTGGACAATTCTTTATGATGTCTCATGCGCTTCGACAACAAAAGAATTTGAAAAAATACATAGTCGGCACATGAAAAAATATGATAACTTGATAAAGAATTCTACTTCTGTACCACAACAACCACTCAACATGGTAGTCAACCTCTCTTCTGCTGTTTTGAAGCCTGAAGCACTCACCGCACTTTCACGTCGCCACAATTTCACCCTAGCTCCTAAAAGAATACCTGCCGAGGAAATAATGATCGAAATAGAACATGGGATTCGCATCCTTCCTAACCATATCGCCAACAACATCAGACTGGATGTAGCTGGTGTTCTCACCAAAGCAAGACCTCCAAAAACCAACTTATCCAAAGATGAATATGCAGCTCTGCTAGAAATGAAGAAAAACAAAAAAAATAGTACTCACCAAAGCTGATAAGGGAAACGCCACAGTGGTTCTCAACCAAAAGGACTACACAGGTAAGCTTAATGCTTTATTATTAGACCGTACTACCTACCTCCCAGTTGAATATAATCCTACCAACTCTCAGATTAGAACTCTACAGACTCCTTACAAAGGTCACTTCTTGGCCTGTGGAAGTTACTAACAAACTAAAACCTTTTAACTCTAGACCCCCCGATTATATGGACTTCCAAAAATACATAAACAAAGTGTACCATTACGTCCCAAAGTGGATGGCATTGATTCCACCACATATAAATTAGTCAAACATTTAGCCACAGTGCTCACACACTATACTGGCAACACACCATAACACAAACTCAGCCCACTTCAAAGCCAGTACCGAAAACCTCTCACTCCAACACACTGGCATAATGGTCAGTTTTGACTTCTCCCTATTCAAAAATGTCTCACTCAAGGAAACCCTAGAGCTCATCCAAGCCAAATTTCCGCCCTATATCTCAGCCCTATTTCAGTTCACAATGAACTCTGGCTATTTCATTTGGCAAGGAAAATTCTACAAACAGATAGAGGGGGACCATCCATGGGTTCACCACTTTCCCCACCCTTGGCCAACTTTTTTATGGAGACCTTTGAAGAGAAAGCCTTAAACTCTGCCCCACAAAAACCCACTATTTTGCTTCGGTACGTGGATGATATGTTTGCTATTTGGCCACATGGCTCAGATACACTCCACTCCTTCCTAACACACTTAAACAACCGATACCTCAGGGTCCAGTTCACCTTGGAAAAAGAGGAAAACAACACCCTCCCCTTCCTAGATACTCTAATCACTCGCCAGAATGATGGAGCTTTGGTTTTCTCTGTTTATAGAAAACCCACCCATACAGGCAGATACATTTACCAGCAATCCTACCCTGCTTACAAAAATATGGGGGTTATTAAAACACTATATAACAGGGCAAATTTAATCTGCGGAGATGACGATGCACTAACCACTGAACTAAACACATCCTCAACACTTTCTTAGCCAATGGCTACAACCCCCAAAAAAT
This sequence comes from Typopeltis vanoorti, assembly GCF_054136105.1. Taxonomy (NCBI): domain Eukaryota; kingdom Metazoa; phylum Arthropoda; class Arachnida; order Uropygi; family Thelyphonidae; genus Typopeltis; species Typopeltis vanoorti. The sequence continues at coordinate 148,229,875 of NC_143556.1, forward strand.
ACTAAAACCAGTAAACCACAATTCCCCTAAATCTATCACCATCCTCTACATCCAGGGCACCTCTTAGAAAATAACCAATATCCTCAAAAAATATAACCTAACTTCTTGTTATAGACCATATAAAAAGTTGGCATCCCTTATCCGCTCCATCAAAGACCAACCACTTCCCTTAGACATACCTGGTGTAAACCAGGTCCCTTGCAGCTGTAAATTGTCCTACTTTGGCCAAACAGGCAGAACAGCGAATATCAGGATTTCAGAACACAAAGACTATATTCGGTTTCACCAGTACAGTCACTCTGGGCTTGCAGACCATGCCATAGATACCCGCCATAGAATTCGTTGAAAGAAAACTAAAATAATACCCCGCAGCAAGTTCAAGTACGAAAGATTATTCAGAGAATCATCAGCAGCTCTAAAAAACGTTCGAAACCTCAACAAATTTGGGTGCATGAGACTGCCCCCAATTAGCATGCTAGGGGGCACCATTGGGACTTTAGGAACAATATTAGTTTCTTGCCTTCTTCCTCATTTGCTTTTGTTAGTGCCTTTATCAAAAATTTGTGAAAGTTTAAAAAAAAATTTAATGTGTTATCCTGATTAAATTTTTTCATTAAGACTTTTAATTCCTACATTAGTCTAATATTATTTATAAATTAAGATTATTATATGAATTTGTGAATTAATATCTTTAATTTAATCATTACTCTGATAAAAAATGTTTTCCTCTCTTTAATACTTAGCGATATAACATCACACGGATGGTTCTACTTTTGCATGATCAATTGTTGGTATTCCACCTTGTTAAAAACTGTTCCTATGCAGCCACTGAAGATAGTCTGTTATTTTCAGACTGAAATATTTGGGAAATTAAAATATAATATTCTTGTGTAAATGTATTTATATATGTTATAAACTTAATGTCACAAGTGTCTCTAATGAATCAAATTTATATCTGTGTAATATTTTTGGTAGACTGCTGTTGTATATTCAATTTAATGTTTTATCCATTTTTGTTCATACTGCCTTATGTAGTAATTAATTTTTTTTTTTTTTTTTTTTTTTGTTTGTTTGTTCAGGGATTGTACAATTTCTTCATTTGTTTTATGGTCCCACTTGGTATATCCAGCTGTTATTCTGAGAAATTTCATTTCTTCTGTTTGAATTTGTTTTTCATCTTTCCTTTTTATGGTCCATGTGTCACTTCCTTATAGTAAAGTTGGTCTTGACAAGACATTATATAGTCTGCTTCTGGTGTGTTTTTGTACTAGGGATGGCTTAAATATATTATTTATTATGCATTTACTTTGACAAAGTTTGATATTTTAGTGTCTATGTCTTTTTCTTCTTCATATGATAAATCTCATCCCAAGTATTTGAAAGTATTTACTTGTTCTAATAATAATATTTTATTATCTATCACTATTTTACTTCTTATTGAGTTTTCTCCTTTGAATGCCATTCTTTTTCTTCATGTAGCTTCCTCCATGCAAGGGTGTAGCACAATGTCCTCTCTGTTGGCAGCTCTTCTTTTTGTTTCAGCATAGTCCACGATCATGTCCATCATCTTATATCATTAAACCATGTCCATTTTTTAACTCTTGATCCTCTTCCCATAATCTTTCCTTCTAAAGTTGTTAGTGTCCTCTGTCCTGTCAATACATGTCCTGCCAATCTCATATTTCTCTGGAGCGTTTCCTGCAATAAAGATTCATGTAATTCTCGTGGAAAGTTCCACGAGAATTACATAAAGTGTTGTGTGTTTTCTGTGTTATTAAAGATTTGTGTGTTTTCATTCTCTGTAGTACCTCTGTATTTGTCTCATGTTCTGTACATGAGATTTTCAGGGCTCTTCTGTAGTACCACATTTCAAAGGCCACTATTTGCTGTCTTACTGTTTTCTTGAATACCCAGGTCTCATTTCCATATGTAAAAATTGGCCAAACTAATGTTCTTATCATTCTCTTCTTTGTCTCTATACCCACAGAACTTCTGAGAAGATCTTTATTTTTCCAGATGGCATCCTTAGCTATGGCAGTTCTTATTTTTATTTCTTTATCTTGCTTTCGATCTGCAATTTTTATATTGTTTATGAATATTTCTGGCTCAAATCTATTTTCTTTTGAGATTCTCATAAATTTGGTCTTTTTTGCATTTAAACGTAGGCCAAAATCTTTACCTTCTTCAATTAGTAGGTGCAATAATTTGATTGATTTGTTTTCTGTAATCAGAATGGTATCATCAGCATATCTAAGATTGTTGTATTTTATACCACTGATACTGATTCCTATATTTTGTTTTTCAATCTTTTTCATCACTGTCAATATTAAACAGATTTGGTGAAAGGATGCAGCCCTGTATAACTCCCCCTTTTATTTTCACTTTAGAAGTCTCAGAGTTAAACAGCTGCATTTTCTTCTTGAAGTAAATCATTTTCATAAGTTTATACATACATGATTTTCTGAGCCTAATTTTTCCAGAATATTAAATAGTTTATTGTGCTTTACTTGATCAAAAACTTTCTGAAAGTCTATAAAGCACATGTAATATTTTTAGTTGCAGAATAGCATTAATGGTTCCCATTCCTCTTCTGAAGCCTTTCTGTTGTTCCCTTAGTTCACCAGTTAAGACTCTTTCAATTTCTTTGTTAATCGTGGTTAAAATGATTTTAGATGCATGAGAGATTTAGGCTCACAGTTATATAATCCTCACAATTTTGGGCATTATTTTTCTTTGGAATTAGTATGCAGATGATGTAAAAGATTCAGGCAATTCTATTATTTTATAGATATGCTGAATGGTATCCGCTAAGTAGGTGTTATTGTAACCAGTCAAAGCTTTCAGGCAGGGATTTTATCCCGTCCAGGAGATATATTATTAGGAAGATTCTTGATTATGTGTTATCTCATTTCTTGTAGGTGGAGTGGTATCTGTTGCTGCACATAACCTAAGATGTCATAAATCATCACTCGTGTTCTCATCATCATAGAAATTTGATAAATATTCCACCCACCTCTCATTTATTTTTTCATTATCAATGATTATGTTTCCATCTTTGTCCTTGATGTTGTTAGAATGTGTTTGTTTTGCTTTTATATAAAGTTCTTTCACTTTCAGGAATGATTATTTGGTTTTGTTCTTTGTAACATTTCTTTCTCAGCACATGGGTTATTTAACCATTCTTCTTTCAATCTACTGCATAATTGTTTCTCTTATCCATTGTTTTTATCTTAATCATTCTTCTTCATTTCCATGTTCTTCTTTCATCGATAAGGTCAATTACTTCTTGCATTATCCATGTTATTTTTTCTTTCTGTCTTCATGTTTCCTGATGTGGTTCTTACAAGAAGTTACGATAGCTGTTTGTAGTTTGTTCCATTGGGAAGGTTCACTTTTATTTTGCGACTGTGCAGCTAATAGTTCTGAAATATTTTCATTAAATTTTGATTTTACTGATGCATTTTGTAGCATCTGTAAATCCCATTTATAGGTTTGTTTCCTTTTAATTTTTATTGATTTCAGATGAATATTTATCATCATTAGAACTAGTCTATGATCAGATTCATAGGCGGCACTTGGCATGGCCTTTGAGTTCTGTACTCAATTGAAGTAATGCTTATTGATCATAATATAGTCTGATTATTATATCTTCCATCAGGACTTTTCCAGGTATATCTTGCTGTTGATTTTTGTTCAAAATAAGTGTTAGTTATGATGAGACTGTGTTTGTTGCAGAAGTCAACTAATTTTTGTTCTCTCTCTCTCATTCCAAATTCCAAGTTCAAATGCTCCCACATGTGTTGATGTTCTCTCTGATCCAACTTGTGCATTCCAGTCACCCAAAACACAAATAACTATTTTTCTTGCCTCCAACTACCTTTATATACCACTCTATTTCATCATACATGCTTCATCATAATAAAGAAGCACCTACTTCTTTATTTGCTCTGTAGGAACATATATCTGAATGATAAACACATCTCTGGGCTTAGTATTCACTAGAATTGCTATTACTCTGGTTTTTTAATTACATAAGTGATTTTGTTACTAATTTTCTACTCCACAATGAACGCTTCACCTGTCCTTGATATTTCTCCACTTGAAGAAACTTTTATATGTCTTATCATTTGAAAGTTTCGACTCAAAGTCTGACGAACCATTCCAAAAGGTTTCACTTATTCCCAATATACCAATATTCAGTCTCTCCATTTCTCTCATCACATTAGCCAATTTCCCAGGTTTATTCAAACCTCTTAAATCCAAGTAACAATCTTGAAGCGATTTATGTGTTGAGCTTCTTAACAGTAGTCACTGACCAATTATGCCGCAGGGTCTGCTACATCACCATGACATTACCATTCCGGACATATTGAGACCACTGAGGCTTTATCTTCTGTTGAGACATGATGCTTTACATAGCAGAAGTTTTTATGGAATGAGCTGCCAAAACCATACAACCCCCAATATGAATGGAGGACTGCAGCTGCCACTGGTTAGCAGGTCCCTTGGACCTAGCCGGGAGGCCTACAAAGAAGTGCCACCCCCCCCCATCCATCACCGAGGGGGGGGATACCCTGATCACCATGAGAACCCAGCGACTGGGCCATTATTTTTGTCTTTTTTCTTTAGATATTGTCATATTATATTGTTTTGGGATATCATTTAATGATCTTTGTAAATCATCTTCTGATGTGGCTAATATTATTTGATCATCTGCAAATAGTGGTGTATCTATCTTCATTTGTAAGATTGTTTGTATACCAAATGGGTTATACTCTTTCCAGATTGTTATAAATTTATATATTGAAAAGCAGAGGTGAGAGGATACATCCTTGTCACACTCCTTTTAATATATCTTTCCATTCTAGATGTGTTCTAATTTAACTGATATTTTATTTCCTGTATATATTTCTTGAATGGATTGTAAAAGTTGGTTTGGTATATTTAAATCAGTTAATATTTTAAACAATTTTTGTCTATTAATTTGGTCAAAGGCTTTTTCATAATCACTAAAGGCCATGTGTAATTCTTTTTGAAATTCTCTTCTCTATTAATAATTTTAGGGTAAAAATTGGATCTATGCTGGATCGGCCCTTTTCAGAAACCATTTTGTTCTAGTAGTTTGTCCTCTACAATAATGTTTAGCTTCTCTTTTAACATTTCTTCGTATATTTTATATCCTGTATTTAGCAGACTAATTCACCTATAGTTATTGCAATCGTCTTTATTTTATTTTATTTTTTAATAGATTGGGATAACCAGTGCTTTTCCAGACATCCAAACCATATTAAAAAATTTCAGAAGTCTTGCATTAAATTTTCCACCTGCATTTTTGTATAGCGCTATATTTATATTGTCTTCTCCTGGTGTTTTCTTATTTTTCATCTTCTTTATTTATTTTTCATTCTAACTCTTTGTGATATTTCATTTAGGTCATTCTTTGTTTTATAAAATTTCATTTTATTGTTCTCATCTACCCAGAGATTTTGGAAATAGGTCACTCATTTTTCTAAATCTATTGTTTGTATTTTATCTTTTCTTTTATTTCTTTATTCAAGTATTTTATTGGTTTAAGATTGTGGCTTAAATATATCCTTTTCTAGTTCTTTTACGAAATTGTTCCATCTCGCCCTGTTTTTCCTTACTTCTCATTTTGCAATTGCACTGTTTCTTTTATACTCTATTTCTGCTTCTATTGTTTTGTAATTTAGCCATTTCTGGTAACTGTCCTTTTTTGTTTTTATCATATTTTCCATTTCTTTGTTCCAGTCTCATAGTCCTCCTTTTCTAATCCATTTGCACTTTATTCCAAAGCTTTCTGTTGCTGCTTTTGTGAGAATTTGTTTCCCATTCCTCTTCTATGTCACTTGATTCACATTTCTGTTTTTAAGTTTGAGCATTTTTGATATTGTTGTTTAACATGGAGATCCTGCAACGAAGAAATTTTTTTAACTTACTTAAATAAAGAGCCAATAGACTTCATTTCGGCAATAAGCATTTTCAATTTTATGTATTTATAGTCACTTTGGTTTAAATCGAATTTTTTCTGATACCATATAATGATTAGAGTTTAATTCAAAGCCTCGATATGCTCTTATGTCTAAAATTAACTCCGCTAATGTAAAATTTGCGATAATATAGTCAATTATTGATTTGCATCCTTTGGCTGACCAAGTATATTTATGTATTTCCTTGTGTTTGAACACCGAATTCATTATTCTCATATTATAAATGGAAAAAATCTCAGTCGGCAACCATTTTGATTACATATATCTTCACCAAATTTACCTATGTTTGTTTTGCATTTTTTGCTTCCTATTCTGGCATTTAAATCTCCTGCTAGGTAGTAAATAGTCGGTTTTGTTTGTTTTATCTATGGCATTCTGTAATTCTTTATAAAATATATTACAGTCTTCTTCTTTTTCCTCTTATGGTGCATATTCTGGTGCACCAATTATTATGTGACCTCTTAATGGCTTGAGTCTCTCATTTCTATGTCTTTCATTCAAATAGTTATAATATACAATATTATTCTTTAGAGATTTAGAGATGAATGGGTGTTAGAAAAGAATAATAGAACTTTAAGGCTCCTTAAGGATATTGACAGAAGAAAGTTAAAATATTTTGGACACATAGAAAGGATGGAAGGAGGACTTCTCAGAACAGTAATAGAAGGTAAAGTTCCTGGAAAAAGAGGCAGGGGTAGACCATCAATGAGATAGATGGATGGCGTATGTGGAGTGACTGATCTTCAGAGAGTTGAGGCTGCCAGAAAAGCAAACAACAGGACTACATGGTGAGGCCTGGTGTGGAACATCACCGAGCATCGGGGTGGCAATACAGCATCTGTAGATGCCCAGTGAACATAGAGAGAAAGAGATTTATGTACCATAATTGTTATATCTTCTTTTGCTTTTCTTCTTTTTTTTACCCCACTCTAGATTTGTATATAGTTGTTTGTTTCTTTTGTACCTTTTCGTTTTTACTTTGTTCCTGTTACTATACATATCTTTATGCTAGCTTGGTGTAGTTTATCAAGTTCCTTTTCTCTGTATGAAATAGAAGGGGGATGGAAGAGGTGATGAAGTACAATACATAGCCTCTCCCACTAAAATGCCAACCTCATCTTTTCATGGTCCATCCTGTTCTAAAAGTACGAATGAGGCACTGGCGACCGAGTATGGGCATATAACCCTAACATCCTAACAGAGTAAATGTTGTTAGATCTGCCTGTCCAGAGGCATTAGGTAGCAGCCCTATCACTGGACTTGCCCAACAACAGGCTAGTAACCTGGCCTGGGGAAATTCAATATACTTTCAAGTCTTATCCAAAGAAAAGCCGGATGGATTTCAATATATAATTATTGATCCAAGTAATATGATACAGTATAAATAGTATGAGAAAATAAAAAATAAAAATAATGTTTAATTTGGCTGACTGACCTTTCTTATGAAATTATCAAGAGATAATTGAACATGAGTTGTTTATTCCCAAAATATGGGAATATTTTGGGAAAATTTGGAGAAAAGAGCAAAGCTAATAATAATGGCAAATATCTGTTGGATTTCTGCTCAGGACATGGACTGGTTATTACTAACACCATGTTCCAACATAAAAATGTGCACAAATTCACATGGAGAGAAGAGGCTAGGAATAAGAAAAGTCTCATTGACTATGTTATTGTTGATAGTGATGTTTTCTCCCTGGTGCAGGACACCAGAGTGTACAGAGGATTTGAAATTGGAAGTGATCACTATTTAGTCTTGAGCAGGATAAAATTGAATTTCATATTGAAAAGAATAACATGTAAGAAAGTTTTAAAGCGAATAAAAGTTGAGCAGCTCTCAGATGTGAACTGTAGACTAAAATACAGAAATATTATTGAAAAGAAAATGAAAGAGTTTGAGAACAGGAATCAAACCTTGGAGATTCAGTGGCAAACTCTGAAGGAAACATTGATTGATTCTGCCAGAGAGGCATGTGGTGAGGTTGTGTGCAAGGATAAAAAAATCAGAACTCCCTGGTGGACACAGGAAGTTAAAGAGGCAGTGAAGGAAAAGAAGAAAGCATATCAAAAGTTCCTGGCAAATAAGTCAGCTTTTACTCTTACAGAATACAGAGACAAATGTAAGAAAGCTAAACAGTGTGTAAAACTTGCTAAACAAAAGTCATGGGAGGACTTTGGCAAGAATATAGAAAATAAATATCAAGAAGGTGGCAAAATATTCTGGAGGTTGTTGAAGAAGCTTAGAAATGGAGGAAAGAGTGCTGTAAAAGGAATTACAGATGATAAAGGTGAAATGAAAACAGGAGAAAAAGATATCCTTGAAGTATGGAGTAATTACTTTGAAAAACTGCTAAATGAAACAAGCAGTGATGAGAGCACAGTGATAAAAAACACTGACCAGGCATGCAGTCAGGAATACATATCCATACTTGAAGTAGAAAAAGCCATCAAAGGCTTGAAATGTGGAAAGGCAGCAGGAGTAGATGATATTCGACCAGAAATGCTGAAGTATGGTGGTATAAGAGTCTTACAGTGGCTGCACTGCATAGTTCAGAAAGCCTGGACAGAGGGACGAATTCCCGATGATTGGAGTAGAGCTCTCATAGTACCCATATATAAAAAGGGAAATAAAACTGAATGTGAGAATTACAGAGGTATTTCCCTACTGAGTGTTCCTGGCAAGATCTATGCAAGTATACTTGAGAAACGGTTGAGAAGAATTGTGGAAGAAAAGCTTGGTGAAGAACAAGCTGGATTCAGGCCAAATAGAGGCTGTCAGGATCAGATCTTCACTTTACGACAAATAGTCGAGAAATCATGGGAATATAACACAGATCTGTATTTAAGTTTTGTCGATTTGGAAAAGGCATATGACAAGGTGCCAAGAGAGAAGCTATTCAATACGCTGCAGTTATATGGTGTCAATGGAGCATTATATCAAGCGATACTTAGTCTTTATTTGAGTTGTGAGTCAGCAGTTAGAATTGAAGGAAGTAGAGGAAGATGGTTTAATGTTAAATCTGGTGTGAGACAAGGATGTACATTATCCCCTCTGTTATTCATTATCTATATGGATCACATTATGAAGGAATGTGGTATTAAACCTGATATCAAAATTGGAGATGTTAATGTCAGCTCTTTGCTTTATGCGGATGATGTTATACTTCTAAATAAATCCGCTACAAGTCTGCAAGATTCTCTGACTAAATTGAATAGCTGTTGTAATAGATATGGTATGAAGGTCAGCAATAAAAAGACAAAGACAATGAAAATAGGCAGAATCATTGAAAATGTCAACTGTGTTGTGAATGGAGAACCTGTGGAACAAGTAAAACATTTCAGCTACTTAGGCACAATTTTTACTGAAGATGGTAAACTAAATATAGAAATAGACAACAGAATCAGCAAAGCTGGTATGGTGGGAAGTCAATTGAATAAATTCATATGGAATAAGAAAGAAATTAGTCGGAACACTAAATTAGCTGTATACAAGACAGTGTTCAAACCAATTTTAACTTATGGATCTGAGAGCTGGGTCAGAAGTAAAACACTTGACCAAAGACTAGAGACCGCAGATATGAGAGTCCTGAGAAAGATTAGAGGCGTGAACAGATGGCATCAATGGCAATATCATATTAAAAACGAGGATATTAGGAAAGAACTTGACATTGTCAGCATCCAGGAATGCGTTAGCAGAGCTAATCTCAGATGGTATGGTCACTTAAATAGAATGGGAGAGGAAAGATTAGCAAAACAAGTGTTCTCTGCCAGGTTGGCAGGAAAACGACCCAGAGGAAGACCAAGATATAGGTGGATTGATACGGTACAAAGTGCCTTAGACGATAGAAATATAAGATCTGATAATGTTGGAGTCTTGACAAGTAACAGACTGATTTGGAGGAAAATTGTAGAAAGGAAGTTAGTAATGATGTAATTTTTTCATGTAGTACTGTCATATCCTGTACACCCCTTGAGGGTACATGGCAGGAATTTGATGATGATGATGATGATGATGATGATGATTGTTTATTCTTTAGAAATCACTCCATAACAGGCTAACACGCCTATTTCTCATTGGGCTTTCAAATATATAGCATGCAAAGACTAAAAATATGAAAATCCTGCAAACTCTTTCCACATCACTGTTTCACATTGTCTATCCACTCTCATCCTGGCCACCCTCATCGATTTATCCATTCCTTTGTACTAAGCATCAAGGTTTTAATCTTTATACTGTTATCCATTCTGCAGATATTATTTTCTGCATTAGATTTTCTTTGTATTCATTTCAGACAAATTATGGAGATTACAACCGTGTTAAAAATTAACTATTCAATTTCCCAACGTTTCAACCTTCATATTAAGGTCGTCATCTGGAGTATACACATATATAGAGATAAGTTATATTACATTTCACATAGTATGCTAAGGAGACAGTCAATAACCGTTGATCTTTGATCAACGGTTATTCTACTGGCCTAACCTCTAGTGAAAAAATAAAATAAAAATAAATTAAAAAATGAAATACGTGGGCTGTTCAATAAGTAATAAGACTAATTTTACTGTGGTGAAACCATTCATCACAATATTAATTTCTGTGGAATAAAGAAATGTTGCTGTCTGTATTAACAAAAGAGGGTGATAGATGGCGCATATGGGCTGATGTGCCAGAGTGTCACGTGACTAAACGCAAGTGCTCATCGATGCACCTACGAGGCGCGACCAGTCTTCAAAATAGAAGCGCCCTTGAAACAGCATTATGCAATTAAATTTTGTGTGAATTTGCATCGGACACTTTTAACATGATACGTGAAGCTTTCCATGATGAAGCAATGTCGAGGGCAAGTGTTTTTCGCTGGCATAAAACTTTTAAGGAAGTAAGGCAAAATGTGGAAGATCTTGAACATTAAGGAAGACCTTCAACACAGAGACAATGATCAACACAGCAGCGATTATCATCAAGCACGTCAAAAGGAAGCGTCCATTGCTGAAGAATGGCTTCTTATTGCACCACGATAATGCAAGGCCACATATTGCTGGGGACCCTGTAACCCCTAGAGAGCATTTCCCCTGGGTGGCGGAGAGGGGAGCCCACCATGTGTGTGTGTACATGTGCGTGCGTGCATGCGTGTATATATATATATAGTGGGGTGGTCCGAATATACTGAATAAGGACTCGTGGACTAACAGGGCCATAAGGGGTAATCATCTTGATTGTAAGGGAAGTGGCACTCCCATGGACCCCTAGCTGGATCTATCCTCTCCTTCTTCTACTTTGAGGAAGATCCACTTACTTTAATCTTTCCTATAAGGCCTTATCAGCCAACTCTTCTTACTTTATGACCCTTATGCTATTAGAGTACTCAAGGGCCATGGGGTCTTTTCATTTCTGGCCTTACAACTATGCGCTCTCTATAAACCTTACTATATTTCTTCTATAATCTACTCTTTCCCCTTCAATATACCCTATTTCTCCTATGGGTTTAAATTCGGAAGACGGCTAGTTCAGAAGCCTTAAGGTAGTAGCCCAACCACTGAACTATTCCATCTTCAGGCTAGTCCCCTGACATGGAGAACATAATCCTACTTGTAAGCTGACAGAAAAAGATAATCAGATTGAATCTATGGAAAACGACCCTGAAATGGGAAAGGGAAAACGAAAATGGAAACAACAAAATATAATACACATAGCAAACTGGAATGTAAGAGGAATAGCATACAAAGAAATAGAATTAGACCAGTTATTAAATGAAAGAAATTTTAAAATAGCAGTAATCACCGAAACCAAAAAGAAATGAAAAGAACTATGAGAACTGAAAATTTTAATGTGATATACAGTGGAGTCGACAGAGACCAAAGAGCACAAGCAAAAGTCATGATTTGGATTCATAACTCCCTTTCAAAACAGTTAAAACATTATAAATTATGGAATGAAAGAATAATAGAAGCTAGAATAAAAATAGATAGAGGCTATTTAACAATAACTGGTTTATATGCCCCAGAAGAAGGAAGAGAACAGGATAATATTGATTTTTATAATCAGCTACAAAACATATATAATAAAATAAATAAAAATGATTACATAATTTTAGCAGGAGACTTAAATGCAAGAACTGGAAACACGAAAATTAATAATAATATAGGAATACATGGAGAACACACCCTAAACAGAAATGGTAAAACATTGATTGACTTTGTAGTTTACAATAACCTAAAAATAATGAATTCCTTCTATAAACATAAAGACATACATAAATATACTTGGGCAGCAAGAGGATGAAAATCAATATTAGATTACTTCATATTAAATGAAAAGACATCAAAATTTTCACTAGATGTTAGAGTTCACAGAGGATATGAAATAAGCAGTGACCACTTCCTTGTTAAAATAAAATTAAGATTACCACCTAAATGGCTACAAGTAACAGGAACAGAGAGAAAAATTGAAACATTTGTTTATAAGACTAGACTATTGAATGACACAAATGTACAATGGCTATATGAACAAAGAATTAACCAATATCTAGATAAAATAAAACAAAATAAAGAAATAGAAATAGAATGGCTTAATATAAAAAAGATACTAAATGCAGCAGCAAATGAAAGCTTAGGAAAGACCAAAAAATTCAATAAAAGAAAAAAACTGAATATCTGGAATGATACAATCAAAGAAATAATCAAAAAGAAAAAAGAAGGCTATCACAAATGGTTAAGCAGTAAATGAGGCAGTGAAGGAAAAGAAGAAAGCATATCAAAAGTTACTGGCAAATAAGTCAGCTTGTGCTTTTAGAGAATATAGAGACAAATGCAAGAATGCTAAACACTGTAAAACTAGCTAAACAAAAGTCATAGGAGGACTTTGGCAAGAATATAGAAAATAAATATCAAGAAGGTGGCAAAATATTCTGGAGGTTGAAGAAGCTTAGGAATAGAGAAAAGAATGCTGTAAAAGGAGTTAGAGATGATAAAGGTGACATGAAAACGGGAGACAAAGATATCCTTGAAGAATGGAGTAATTACTTTGAAAAACTGCTAAATGAAACAAGCAGTGATGACAGCACAGTTTTAAAAAACACTGACCAGGCATGCAGTCAGGAATACATATCCATACTGGAAGTAGAAAAAGCTATCAAAGGCTTGAAATGTGGAAAGGCAGCAGGAGTAGATGATATTCGACCAGAAATGCTGAAGTATGGTGATATAAGAGTGTTACAGTGGCTGCACTGCATAGTTCAGAAAGCCTGAACAGAGGGACGAATTCCCGATGATTGGAGTAATGCTCTCATAGTACCCATATATAAAAAGGGAAATAAAACTGAATGTGAGAATTACAGAGGTATTTCCCTACTGAGTGTTCCTGGCAAGATCTATGCAAGTATGCTTGAGAAACGGTTGAGAAGAACTGTGGAAGAAAAGCTTGGTTAAGAACAAGCTGGATTCAGGCCAAATAGAGGCTGTCAGGATCAGATCTTCACTTTACGACAAATAGTCGAGAAAGCATGGGAATATAACAAAGATCTGTATTTAAGTTTTGTCGATTTGGAAAAGGCATATGACAAGGTGCCAAGGAAGAAGCTATTCAATTCGCTGCAGTTATATGGTGTCAATGGGGCATTATATCAAGCAATACTTAGTCTTTATTGGAGTTGTAAATCAGCAGTCAGAATTGAAGGAAGTACAGGAAGATGGTTTAATGTTAAATCTGGTGTGAGACAAGGATGTACATTATCCCCTCTGTTATTCATTATCTATATGGATCACATTATGAAGGAAAGTGGTATTAAACATGATATCAAAATTGGAGATGTTAATGTCAGCTGTTTGCTTTATGCGGATGATGTTATACTTCTAAATAAATCCGCTACAAGTCTGCAAGATTCTCTGACTAAATCGAATAGTTGTTGTAATAGATATGGTATGAAGGTCAGCAATAAAAAGACAAAGACAATGAATATAGGCAGAATCATTGAAAATGTCAACTGTGTTGTGAATGAAGAACCTGTGGAACAAGTCAAACATTTCAGCTACTTAGGTACGATTTTTACTGAAGATGGTAAATTAAATATAGAAATAGACAACAGAATCAGCAAAGCTGGTATGGTGGGAAGTCAATTCAATAAATTCATATGGAATAAGAGAGAAATTAGTCGGAACACTAAATTAGCTGTATACAAGACAGTGTTCAAACCAGTTTTAACTTATGGATCTGAGAGCTGGATCAGAAGTAAGACACTTGACCAAAGACTAGAGACCGCAGATATGAGAGTCCTGAGAAAGATTAGAGGCATGAACAGATGGCATCAATGGCAATATCATATTAAAAATGAGGATATTAGGAAAGAACTTGACATTGTCAGCATCCAGGAATGTGTTAGCAGAGCTAATCTCAGGTGGTATGGTCACTTAAACAGAATGGGCGAGGAAAGATTAGCAAAGCAAGTGTTCTCTGCCAGGTTGGCAGCAAAACGACCCAGAGGAAGACCAAGATATAGGTGGATTGATATGGTACAAAGTGCCTTAGACGATAGAAATATAAGATCTGATAATGTTGGGGTCTTCACAAGTAACAGACTGATTTGGAGGAAAATTGTAGACAGGAAGTTAGTAATGATGTAATTTTTTTCATGTAGCACTATCATATCCTGTACACCCCTTGAGGGTACATGGCAGGAATTTGATGATGATGATGATGATGATATAAAAGAATAAGAGCCATAGCTAAAAGAGAAGTCAGAAAAAGACATAGAGAATCATGGAATAAATTTGTTTCTAATTTAGAACATGATTTATATAAAATAAGACCCAATGTATATAAGATTTTGAAACACCTAAATGCAGATACCAAAGAAAACATAAAATTAAACACTGAATTGAAATTAGAAGAATTTCTAAATTACTACACAGAACTGTGGACAGACAATTTTAGAAAAGACAACTGGCAAACAATTAACGAAAAGGAAATAACTGAAGAAGAATTAGAAATCAGCCTGAAAGAAACAAGAAACGGAAAATCACCTGGAGAAGATAAGCTAGGTTCAGAACTATATAAATACGCAGGAACAAGATTCAAAGAAATACTCTTATTATTTTTAAATAAAATTTACTCAACTGGTATCCCCCCCAATAGATTGGAAAAAAGCAATTGTGATTCCTATCTTTAAGAAAGGTAATAGAGATGACCCTAAAAACTATAGCGGTATCAATATACTAAATTCCTGTTACAAAATATATAGCAGAATCTTAAATAACAAACTAATGAAATATTCCGAAAACTTTATTCTAGAGGTACAGAATGGATTTAGAAAAGGATGATCATTTATAGACCCAGCCTTTTGCCGAAAATTAATAATAGAGAAAAGAAGAGAATATAATTTGGAAACACATATTGCATTGATTGACTTTGAAAAAGCATTTGACAAAGTTAAAAGAAACATGTTATTTAACATATTAAAAGAAAGACAAATACCAAATAATATCCTAAAAGCTATCACAAGTATATATGAAAAATAATCAAATACAAATAAGATTAAATCACGAGCTCTCGTATACAAGAGAGATAAACCAAGGGGTCCGACAGGGATGTCCCCTCTCAGCAACTCTTTTTAATATCTACTTAAATGAAATAATAATAAAATGGAGTAAAAATCTACATCAAGGAATTAAACTTTCACCTACAGTTAACTTAAACACTCTTCTCTTTGCAGATGACCAAAGAATAATTACAAATTCTGAAGATAACTTACAGAAAGCTATTTTAAATCTAAATGAGATATCCAAAGATTATGGTATGATAATATCAACAGAAAAATCAAAAACTATGGCCTTTAAAAGGACAAGATTCAGCAAGAACTAAAATAGTAATAGATAACAAGATCTTAGAACACGTGAATTCATTTAACTACCTAGGAAGTATGATCACATATGAAAATGAAAAAGATATAAACGTAAAAATTGCAAAATATTTAAAAATAACAGGTGTAATTAACTCTATATTTAAACCAAACCTAGTTCAAAAACAAACCAGGCTAAAAGTATACAATACATTAGCCCTACCAGTTCTATTGTGTGGAAGCGAAATCTGGACAATAAAACAAAAAGACAAACAAAGATTAATAACAGCAGAAATGAAGTTTATGAGAAAAACTGCAAAGTATACCCTATTTGATCACAAAAGAAACGAAGATATTATGAAAGAATTAAACCAAGAACCAGTAATCGAAAATATTAAAAAATATAAACATAAATGGATGGAACACGTTCAAAGAATGAAAACAGAAAGATTACCAAAACAAGCCTTAAAGTACAAGCCATTAGGAATAAGAAAACCAGGAAGTCCTCTTAAACGATTCAACGATGACTTCTAATGCCGGAACAGGCCATGCTAGGCCTAAATCCTTGATACGTATGATGATGACATATTGCTGGTTGTGTAGTGGACGTTTTGCAGAAGAACAACACAGATATCCTACCACACCCTCCATACAGTCCAGATCTCGCACCGTGCAATTTCTGGCTGTTTCCTCAGCTCAAGAAACCACTAAGAGGCCACCATTTCGAAAGCAATAAAGCATGTGTAAAAACTGCGGAGGCGGTTTTGAAAGAACTCTCAAAAAACGGACTCTCACATGTGTTTAAGAAGTGGACGCAACGTTGAGACAAATGCATCGCGTCTCATGGTAGTTACTTCAAAAAAGACCATGTAAATGATGACGATTAAAGGTAATCTGTTTTCTGTATAAATATAGTCTTATTACTTATTGAACAGCCTACATAAAATATAATGAAATAACTACATCATAGCTATATTCTGTTTGTGCATCAGAGAAAAAAAAAATTTTTTTTTAGCATAGATAGTTTTATTACAGCAAAAGTGATGTCCTGATTTAATATGAGAATTGTTATATTACATTTAAGATCCTGGATTATCAATAGTCGTATTTATAATTAACTCTTAGAGAGAAAGGTTATGATATTCTTGGGATTTTCAGACCATCATTATTGTTAGGATTACAGTGGTCGATAAGAATTTCACAGGCCTTAAATTTATGTTCATACCAAGTTTTGGTGTGATGTAAACAAGAGATGCTTTTCTAGTAATTCTATGTAAAGTATTCAGGGCATGATCAGAAAAGCCAGCTTTACCATAGTTATTAAATTTAATGTGCCATTTATGTTCCTTTTTTTCTGATAGGAATTGTGCATCCTGTTTCCCCTATATATCGGGCAAATTACAGGTGCAATGAATACAGTATACTCCACAGTGGGCCAGCAGAGGAAGTGGATCCTTGGATGAGTTGAGTAAATTCTTTAATTTTGCAGGAGGTTTAAAGGTGGCTTTAAGGTTGTATTTCTGTAGTATTCTGTTTATTTTATCTGATATCCCTTTAACGTATAGGAATGGTTACAGTTTTATTGTAGTCTAGTTTATTTTTGTTTTTAAGTGAGGTCTTGTGAAGAATTTTGTTGATAGTATTTTGGCTGTAGCCATTTTTAGGAAAGTATTGCTGATAACTTTTAATTTATCTTTAAGCACTTGTTCATTGGAGCAAATCTTCAAAGGCCTGTTTTTTACTGTGTTATGACACCTAGTTTTTGTGTTGTGTGGTGGTAGGAGCTTGTGTATATGTTACTGTAAAAGCCTGAAAATTGGTAAATCCTAGCATTTACCATAGTGAGATGGTAAAAGTTCTAAAAAGGCTTGTAAATGCTTCCATTTTGGACTTTTACCAAACCATTTAGGTAAATGCCAGCATTTGCCAACACCAATTGGTAAAAGCCAGAGTACAGTGCGAGTATGGACGGGTGTGAGCGGCTACATCTAGAATCAGTTTTTTTTGTGCTAATATATTTTACATTTATTTCCTTCATAAAAATGAGTGATATTGTGCTAATATATTTTACGTCTTTTTTTATTTCCTTCATGAAAATGAGTAATATTGTGTGGAAAATGTTTTAAGATCTTTTGAGTGAATAATAAGAAGGATAACAACTATTATTTTACCAAGTGAGAGATACAATTTTCTGTTGAATGAAATGAAAAAAGCTAAAAGTGTTAAAGTAAAACAAGCAGTTCACTATAAGCAGTTGATATGCTATGATTTTCTCAACATAGAAGTGAAGAGAAATTTACAGTGCCACTATCTGAAGAAAAAAAGAAATCCTGTACTATGTCACTTTTGACGAACTGTTCAGCATGATACATGAAGCTCACATCACTATTGGCCATGGTGGAAGAACTCGCATGGTCAAGGAACTGAATCGTAAGTACAAGAATGTGATTGTAGAGTCAACTGTCACATATTTGAGACTATGTGAACCATGCCATAAAAAACAAATAACACTAAAAAAAGGAATTGTAATTAAATCTATTCTACACAATGAAATGAATTCTCGATGTCAAATCGACCTGATCGATATGCAATCCAATCCAGATTGTGATATGACATTTATTTTAGTATTTCAAGATCATCTTACAAAATTCATCCTCCTCCAATCCCTACATAATAAAAAAGCTGCTGAAGTTGCATATCATCTTCTGGACATATTTACAACTTTTGTGGCACCAAAACATTCTTCACTCTGACAACAAGAGAGAATTTTGCAACCAAATCATAAAAGAGTTTATGCAAAATGCGGAATCATAAAAATAGTCCACGGTAAACCGAGACACAGTGAATCAAAAGGTTCGGTTGAGTGGGC
The DNA here is from genome assembly GCF_054136105.1 of Typopeltis vanoorti. Lineage (NCBI taxonomy): Eukaryota > Metazoa > Arthropoda > Arachnida > Uropygi > Thelyphonidae > Typopeltis > Typopeltis vanoorti. Next base: position 148,248,582 of record NC_143556.1, read on the forward strand.
AAACCAAGATATCGAGAACAAGTTGGCAACATGAATGGCAATAAACAATACAACGTGGTTGGAAGGATTATGATTTGTACAAGCAATGAAAAACAGAGCATATCATGAGGGGATCAAATGTTTACTTTTTCATTTTACACAAATTAGACTCTACAACTGTGTTATAAATAGTTATTTTAAATTCCTGACATTTCAACCTTCATATTAAGGTCATCACCTGGAGTATACACATATATACAGAGACAAGCTAAATTACATTTCACATAGTAAGCTGAAAAGACAATGATTTGATCAATGGTTATTCTACTGGCCTGACCTCTAGTGAAATTAAAATAAAATTAAAGAAATAAATGAAATAAAATAAATAAATTAAATTAACTATTGGGTTGTTGCAAATGAAATGGCAGATTTTAAGGACGATTGAAAAAGAGAATAAAAAGAAGAAGAATACTTGTTTAACCAAAGTAATCTCTAGCAGCATCAATGCATTGTTGCCAACGTGTGGTGAGGTCATTTATACCACATTTGTAAAAATCAGTGTCTCTGGAAGTGATGAAGAAATCCACTGCCCGATAAATTGATGCGTCATTGGCAAAGTTTCTTTGACAAAAAATGGCTCAAGTGCCAGAAAAAATGGTAATCTGTTGGGGAAATGTCAGGAGAGTATGGAGGATGAGGCACAATTTCGTATCCCAAATTGCTGATTTGCTGTATGGTTAATACTGCCGTATGTGGTCAGACGTCATCCTGAAGCAATAGGACTCCATGTCTATTCACAGTGCCGGTTGCTTAAGGCACAATTTGTCATGCATCTGCTACATATCTGTACAATATCTAGCTGCATTTATCGTTTCACCTCGTGGAAGGAACGAGTAGTGAATAACACCAGCAGAAGACCACCATACAGTAAACAACATCTTCATTGGATGCAGAGGTGCTTTTGGAATCCTTCCTGGAGTGTCTTTCACTCCCAACCACTGCGACGAACGTGTACGATTGTCATAGAATATCCACTTCTCATCCACAGTCACAATTCGTTCCAGGAACTTTTCTTCTTTACTTCTTAAGAGAGAAGAGCACACTTCCAAACGTTGTGCTTTGTTTTCATCAGTGAATTTGTGAGGCAAGCACTTGGCAATAATAGGAAAAGTAAGGAAGCTTGACAAGTGCCGTGAAACAGTTGAAAAGTGTACATTTAGTGTCTGGGCAATCTCTCTTACAGTTTGTCGTGGATATGATTCGATTAAATCCTTTAATTTAATCGAATCAATGGAGGAAGGACGATGGCCACAGGGTTCGTTTTGTAGCCTCAAATCTCCTGAGCGAAATTTTGCAAACCAACAGCGAGTGGATCTCTCATTAGTTGTTCCTCCACCGAATGCTTTAATGATATTTTTTACTGTAGCCGCTGCAGAATTTCCCAATTTGAACTTGTAAAGGTATAGCAACCTTAATTGACTGGGTTCCATGATTGACTTAACGTCAGTAGTATTCAATGTTTAATGCTCGTTGAACGAAACAAATACTACAATTGCATCACCCACGTGTGACGCTGTCACATGACAAAAAATTTGCATATACCTCTGCGCTTTCTTTCTTCAGCAACCAGTAGAAACCTGACAGTCACAAAGCTCATTTCATTTGCAACAACCCAATACATCAAAGCTATATTCTATTTAAGACAACATCAGAAAAACATTCCTTCATATAGATAGTTTTGTTACAGTGAAAATAATGTCCTGATTTAACATTACAATTGTTATATTAGATTTAGAATCCTGGATTACCTATGGTTCTATTTACAATTAACTCTTAGGGAGAAAGGTTAAGTGGGTAGAATATGTGCCTTCCATATGTTTGGGATTTTTAGACCATCATTGTTGTTAAGATTAGGGTGATGATAAGAATACATTCATACCATGTTTTGGTGTGTGATGTAAACAACAGGTGCTTTTCCAGTGAATTCTGTGTAAAGTGTTCAGGGCATCATCGTTATTAAAATCACAGTATTAAAAGGGCAGTATTAAAAACACACAACACTTTGTTTAAACAAAATCAAAGACATCACACTGGCAAAAGATGATTTATTAGTCAGTTCTGACGTCTCTGCCCTCTTCACAAATGTCCCAATCAATGACACAATCCTTCTATTACAGGACAAATTTCCTGCCGATATCACAGCACTCTTTGCATATATACTATGTTCTGGTTATTTTGTGTGGCAAAACACTTTCTACTTACAAAAAAGAAGGCACAGCCATGGGCTCACCATTATTCTCCCCCCAATTGCTAACTTTTACATGAAACATTTTGAGCAATGTGCTCTAGATTCCTCTCCTTAAAAACCCAAAGTCTGGCTTCAATACGTTGCCAATGTTTTCGCTATTTGGCCCCAAGGACGCCCGACACTAGACACTTTCCTCGGCCACCTAAACAAGCAACACAAATGCATACAATTCACAATCGAGATTTGAAAAGCAAAACAACACACTTCCATTTCTAGATACGGTTGTCACACGTCTTCCTTCTGGCAGTCGTCCCTTCACTGTTTACCAGAAACTGACACATACTGGCCAATATATATACAAAAACTCCTACCACCACCCAACACAAAAACTAGGGGTCATTAATACACTTAAAAACAGGGGTTTGAAGATTTGCTCCAATGAACAAGCACTTAAAGATGAATTAAAAATTATCAGCAATAACTTCTTAAAAAATGGTTACAGCCAAAATACTATCGACAAAATTCTGTACAAGACCTCACTTAAAAACAAAAATAAACAAGACTATAATAAAACTGTAACCATTCCATACATTAAAGGGATATCATAATTCTTGTGGAAAGGCTTAGACATAGGTTGTACATTCTTACTAAATAGCTTAAGGAAATTGCAACATGCAATAGAATATACACTAAAATAAATTTTAATACACTTCCAATATTTCGGCAACGTCATGTTGTCATTTTCACAGGAACTTAAAAAAAGACACGTGCACACAAGCACAACACATAGTAAATGAGGACGAAGCAGGAAGCTATTCTTTCTCCTAAAAGTCCTGATGGTGCCCCCTAGCGGGCAATGTTGGTATTCTTGGCCGATTGTCTTCTGATGTTGGTTTCCCAAATTTGGGGCAGTCTCATGCAACCAAATTTGTTGAGGTTTGGATTGTTTCTTAGGGCTGAAGCTGATTCCATGAATAGCCTTTCGTATTTGAATTTACTACGGTGTATTATCGTGGCTTTCTTCCACCATATTCTATGGCAGGTATCCAGCGCATGGTCTGCAAGACCAGAGTGGCTGTATTGGTGAAACCGGATGTAGTCCTTGTGTTCTGAAATTCTGATATTAGCTGTCCTGCCTGTTTGGCCAAAGTAGGACAGCTTATAGCTGCAAGGGACCTGGGTATACACCAGGTAGGTCTGGAGGAGGGAGATTGGTCTTTAGTGGAGCGGATAAGGGATGCCAATTTTTTATATGGTCTGTAACAAGAAGTTAAGTCATGTTCTTTTAGGATTTTTGTAATTTTTTCCGAGGTGCCTCGGATATAGGGAATGGTGATGGATTTAGAGTAATCTTTGTTGTGAAGGGGGGGTTGTGCTTGCGTGCATGTGACTTTTTTAAGTTCCTGTGAAAATGGCAACGTGACGTTGCCGAAATATTGGAAGTGTATTAAAATGTATTTTAATGTATATTCTATACGTACAATAGAATATACATTAAAGTATATTCTATTGTATATTCTATTGAACAAAGTACAATAGAATATACCACCTTAAGCTATTTAGTAAGAAAGGGATATCAGACAAAATAAACAGAATACTACAAAAACACAACCTTAAAGCCTCCTGCAAAATTAAAGAACTTACTCAACACATCCAAGGATCCATTTCCTCCATTGACCCACCCTGGGGTATACCAAATTCATTGCATCTGTAATTTGCTCTATATAGGGGAAACAGGAGACAGAATTCCTATCAGAAAAAAGGAACATAAATGACACATTAAATATAATTAATATGGTTAAACTGGTCTTTCTGATCACGCCCTTAACACTTTTCATTGAATTGACTGGAAAATCACCTGTTGTTTACATCACATCAAAACATGGTATGAACGTAAATTTAAGGAGGCATGTGAAATTCTTATCAATCACCCTAAATCTTAACAACAATGATGGCCTAAAAATCCCAAACATATGGAAGGCACATATTCTATCCACTTAACCTTTCTCCCTAAGAGTTAATTATAAATAGGACTATTGATAATCCAGGATCTTAAATCTAATATAACAATTGTCATGTTAAATTAGGACATTATTTTCACTATAACAAAACTATCTATATGAAAGAATATTTCTCTGATGTTGTCTTAAATAGAATATAGTTTTGATGTAGTTAATTTATTTTATTTTATTTCATTTATTTTTTGTAATTTTATTTTAATTTCACTAGAGGTTAGGCCAGTAGAATAACCGTTGATCAAATCATTGTCTCTTCAACATGCTATGAAATGTAATTTAGCTCATCTCTGTATATATGTGTATACTACATATGATGACCTTAATATGAAGGTCGCAACGTTGAGAAATTAAAACAATTATTTATAACACGATTGTAGAGCCCATAATTGTGTAAAATGAATGCTAATCACCGTGCAACACTAAAGGAAAGGGATCAAATGTTCACCTTACGAAGCTATGTTTGGTGTTTCTATGAAGCTAGGAATTGCAAGCTCTGTTGTTCCATGGAATTAACTAGCAACATAACCACTGAGGAGAACTTAGAAAAAGTTATAAATATTAATAATGAATGCACGACTGGTATAAAAGATGATTAAGAAAGTGACTACGAACCAACTCTTAATTTGGAATTGCAAGGAAATAATAATACAAGTGAAACACAAACCTACGTAACAATGGAAGTGGAGACTGAAGTTCAAAATGAAAAAACAAACCAAAGGGCATTCTCTAAAACCCCTAACATGACATCGGCAACTATCAGTAGAGCTCAAAGAGTGAAAATGTTTTGAGAGGCTGCCAGTGAGGGACTTGAGAAACAGGCAAAGAAAATGGCAAACAATAAAAAGTTCCAAAAACCCAACTCTCAGACAGAATGTTAGAATAAAAATACCAGATATTGATAGAGCAAAGATGGATCCAAAATCAATAATAGCCATTATCACAGACATCAAAGGCGAAGAACTTTATGAACGTGGTACTAAGTTGGGTAAACTAAAAGCATTGTACACAAGAAACCAATTTACCTTGTGCAAAGAAAATTTTTTAAGCTTCGAAAAGCTTTCTTTAGTTGGTGGACAAGATTCCAAAAATGCAACTGTTCAAAGAAGTATACCATGAAGATGTGTTTGTGCAAATCAGTTAATTTACTTTGTAACTCCAAATGTCACAACAGTCAACCTTGTTATAACAAATAAGTTTAATTATGATTTGATAATACAAAAGGAAATTGTGATTAATACTTTACTTTTATTTCTTTACTTTATTTTAATAAATTACTTTTATTTCATGAACATTTTCTTATAATACATTAATTAAATGTAGTAAAATAATAAAGCAGTTATGTTTAATGTTATTCTGGACATTATGTTTCAAATTTAAACCGACAAAGGTAAATTATTATAATGTAAACAAAACGGGTTTTTACCAATTGGTATTGGTAAATGCTGGCATTTACCGAAGTGGTTTGATAAAAACCGGCTTTGTCTTCGTTTATGGTAAAAACAAAGACATCTTTGGCCACCAGAGGTCTATTATTATGCAATGACTTCATACCAAAAATATCTACTTACATTGAAATATACAAGTTTTTCTTACATCAAATAACTAACACACTCTTATAAAACAAAATAAAACAATAAATAAACTTAATATTATCAATTAAAATTTGAAAAAAATTAGTCAACTTTCAGCAGGATTCTAAACACACGACCTTTCTTGATTTAGGCTTGAACATAACTCCCAATACTCAGCAAATGACCCAGACAACCACTCTCTTTAGTAAACTCATGCTGTGTCTTACAAAATATAGCCACTTGCTTGGATGGCCCCTGATTGGCCAAACGGTTCGAATAGCTACTTTCCAAGCTCCTACTGTGGGCATGGATGTTTGTGATTACCTTTAGTCAAGAGATGAATTTCAGTGCCTAGTGTCAGAACTGGCCCACTTATTAGAGGGCTGAAGTAACTTGAAAAAGTTCCATGTTTCATCTCTAGAGTAGGGTTTCCATATTACATAGAAAATTATATATATCACATAAAATTAATAAAATATAATAAAAATATCCTTAGCTCACTTGCAGTACTACTAGGTTTAATTTCATGAGGAGGCCCAAACTATTTCTTAACAAACATTTTAAAAAGCTTTGCCACCAATTTGGAAACTGACAAGTCACTAGTTACATAAGTTTTTTGCACAACCATTGTATAATGGGCTATCATACATTCCTTCTGTGCCCATGGGTTCTTTCCTGAGCTAAGACTCAAATTATACAACCAAATCAAGGGCCAACTAGTTCACCTGAAGTCCTTTAACATACATGCTGATATTCTATCTGTTCTTATTGTCCAATTTGTGTTCAGATTATTATTATTATTATTATTATTATAATACAAGCACTTCCATGGAGTTCGAAGATTCATCGCAGGAGACCCAATCTATCCACACAATCTATCATACCTTTCCTTGAACCCATTAACAGACAAAGCACTCACAACTAACTCTGGCAATCCATTCCACTCATTTACAATTCTGCAAGCAAAAAATCTAGTCCTCACACCCTTACTAACTACATCTTTATTCAACTTCCAGGGATGACCCCTTGATTTGGTCTCTATAGCCAAAGTGCTGAAACATTTCCCCTGCATCTATCCTGCAAAACTCTAAGTAACTTAATGATTCTATCATTAAACCTCTCCTGCAATGCATACAGCTTCAATCTATCCTCACGTGGAACATTCCACAGGTCACTCACCATCTTGGTCACTTAGTTCTGAATCCTCTCCACCACTTCCTCATCCCCAAGAAACCCAGAGGACCAGACTTGATCACAGTAATCTAGATGTGGGCATATCAAGGCCTTACAAAGAGGAATAACAACTTCCTTATTTCTACTTGTTATTGTGTTCTTCAATACCCATGAGATCTTATGGGCAACCTTGTAATATATCCTCTGAATTTTAACTCTGTCTAGCACTACCCCTAAATCTCTAGCTTCATCTATTTCCTGGAGTACACTGCCATCACTGTGATACAAGGCTTGTAATTTCATCATCATGCATATCACAGATTTAGGCCTATCGTGGCATGTTCCGGCCTTAGAAGTCATCGTTGGATCATTTAAGAGGACATCCTGGTTTTCTTTTTCCTAATGGCTTGTATTGTAAGACTTGTTTTGGTAATCTTTCTATTTTCATTCTTTGAATGTGTTCCATCCATTTATGTTAATATTTTTTAATTTTTTCTATTACTGATTCTTGGTTTAATTCTTTCATAATTTCTTTGTTTCTTTTGTGATCAAATAGAGGTATACTTTGCAGTTTTTCTCATAAACTTCATTTCTGCTGTTATTAATTTTTGTGTGTCTTTTTGTTTTATGTCCAGATTTCACTTCCATACAATAGGACTGGTAGGGCTAATGTAGTATATACTTTTAGTCTAGTTTGTTTTTGAACTAGGTGTGGTTTAAATTTAGAATTAATTACACCTGTTATTTTTAAATATTTTGCAATTTTTATGTTTATATCTTTTTCATTTTTATATGTGATCATACATCCTAGGTAGTTAAATTAATTCAATTGTTATAAGATCTTGTTATCTATTACTATCTTAGTTCTTGCTGGATCTTGTCCTTTAAAGGACATAGTTTTTGATTTTTCTGTTGATATTATCATACCATAATCTTTGGCTATCTCATTTAGATCTAAAATAGCTTTCTGTAAGTTATCTTCAGACTTGTAATCTATTTATCCCAAAATGCATAACTTTACATTTCTCAACATTAAACTGACAGCCATTATCTTTTGCCCATACTGACAGCCTACATCAGGCGTAACCAACTTCATTCTATATGAGGGCCAATACACGATGAGTGGTAGTGTCATGGGCCGTACACTTTTAGACAGAACTTAAATAAAAATAAACTCTGCATTTTTTCAAGGCAATAGTTATATGTATTGAATTACTATATTTGTTAAATAATTTTACTACTGGGAGAACAATATAAAATACTTGACTGATTTAAATATAAGTTGTTAAATTAAATTTAATTACATATTTCTGGTTTTTTTACATGTAACACAACTTAATGAGAACACTATGGATGTTCATGTGTGGCAACAAGTTCATCAAAGTCTATTTTCAACAATGATGATGATATTCGTAACAAATCCTGAAGGTGGTCATCAGTCAGTTGGCTTCTTTGTGACGATTTAACCACCTTCATAGTTGAGAAAGTGCATTCACATATGAATGTGCTTTCAAACATAGATGCAATTCTCAAGCTGAAATCACTCAATGCAGGATATATTTCCCTTGGTACCAGTTTCCAAAAGTCAATGCCTATCTCAACCCTTGACTGGAAAAAGGGGTCATTTAGGTCACACAACTCCAACTGAATAGTGTCATACTGCTCTGAAATGCAACGGTTCATTGGGTTATTAAATAATGTCAGTTGTGGCCGCATGTCACTAAAGTCACTGAATTGCTCCAAAAGTTGGTCCAACATTAGCACAGAAAACTTAAAGTCAATGTCATGGCTCTCCTCCATCAACTCCCTGTAGGAAGGGAAATGTACCAAGTTTCCTCTGACTAGGGTGAATTAAAAACCTTCAGTTGACTTATGAATCCATCTAGGTGTCCATCTAAATCTGAGATTGTTTGGTTAAGTCCCTGTTACTTCACGTTGAGTTCATTCATGTGGCGTGTGATGTCTGTTAGAAAGGTGAGTAAGCTGTTAAAATGAGGATCACATAGTTTTGTGTCTTCACGTGTTCCTCTAAAAACTGTTTTATTTCCTTTCTCAAAGCAAAAAAAAAAAACATTTCAAAAAGAAAGAAACTTGTGGCGTGTCAAGGCCCGATTTCTGACCTTAATTACATTCACACAATTCATTACAGTTTTCATAACATCCTCCATCTCCAGAATTTTACGACATAGAGCCTCCTGATGTATAATACAATGCAATACAGGGTAATTAATTCCAGCCTTCCTTAGTAAGCCAACTAAACCTGTTTGAGTACCATACATTGATTTGGAGTCATCTCACAATAGCTGAGATTGTTGATGTCACTAGTACCATTTACAACCTTCATAACTGCATCATAAATGTCTTGACCTTTGGCTGTGTTATGCAATGACTCTAATGCTAGTAGCTCTTCATTAATAACAGTCTTTGGAAACAGTTCGAATGAAAATTAGAAGTTGAGCTGTATCTGTTATGTTAGTTGATTCATCCAAAGCCAATGAGAAATAAGTTGAATAAAATGTAAAAACGCTTTTTAATTTATTTAATATGTGAGAACCTATTTCCTCGACTCTTTTTGTTACAGTTTGTTTTGATAGTGGGATGCTTTCAAACTCACTGGCAATTTTATCTTTTCCAAATGCATATGCCATTTTCAGACAACAGTGTTTTACAAATTCACCATCAGATAATGATTTTTTTGTTTTTGCTATCTCTGTGCATACAACAAACAATGCTAAGAGTGAGCTTTGTTGTATTGATGTTGGTTTAGTAAAAATAGATTTCTGAGCACTAACCTTTCTCTTCAAATTACATACAATTTTAGTATATACTTGTCCAACGTATTCTTGATATTTAGAAGCATGGTGCTGTATGTAGTGGCGTTTTAGGTTTCTTTCTTGTGCACAGACAATACTTGCAAACACACAAGGCACTGTGGTTTGTTGTCGTTATTGTTTATAAACAGAAATTCATTTTCCCATTTCTCCTGAAATGATCTGTTTTCTTCACAGATCTTACGTTTCTTACTCATAGTACACAAAGGCTGAAGTAACTGACCAGGGGACATAAACTGCAACAATAACACTGTTAACTGGGAAACTGAGTCTCTGAAACTGATCACTGTAACCAGAGCAGAACAAGTGACTTTCAATGATGTGTTACTCCGGAACGCATAGAAATCTACCACTCCCACTATTACAACTCACACAGAGAAGCAGTAGATTTTATAAATTGAGTAATCTTTTTACGGCAATTTTCATTCTGTGTTGAAAATATAAATTGTTTCCGTCATCAGAAATAATGAATATAACTAGTATATCAATCAGAAAATCTGCAGTCAAAACTAATTGCTAAATTGATAATACATATAATTTAATATAGATTCTATCCTGCCACAAGCCACACAAAATCACGTTACGGAATGTATGTGACCTACAGGTCTGCTGTTGGCCACCTATGGTCTATATAATCATCCCACAAGCTTTTCATATCGCCTTGATTGACTATTACTTTACCTAATTTCGTATCATCAGCAAACAACTGAATATTTCAGGTTATTTCCTACATCATTTATGTACAATTAAACAGCAATGGTCCCATCGCTGAACCATGTGGCACATCACTAGTTATGTTTTTGCTTTGATTCTTCTCCTCAATAAACCACTTTTGGATATCTGTCCAGCAGCCATCCACTTAACCAGTGTCATATCTATTCCCATTTCTTCTAATTTACATAATAGAGTTCCATGTAGTATTTGGTCAAAGACCATTGCAAAATCATTGTGTAGTCATTTCCTTCATCCAACTTTGGCAGTTACTCTACACATTCTTGAATTCTCTTTTTGACAAATATTTCTAGTACTTTTACCACCACACCTGAGATTCTGATTGGTCTATAATTTACTACTGCAGTCTTAGAAAGGAACCTTATGGAAAGGAATTATTTTGCTCTCTTTCCACTCCCTTGGAACTCTACCAGAGCTGAACAACTTAATCACATGCATTACCAGTTCCCTTCAACATTCTTGCAAAATCCGAGCTGATATTTATATTGATGGTAAGGAGGTCACTGAATCAGTCGGTATAGTAGAATTACTAAGCGAGCACACTGCAAGAATATATCATCCAGGTGGTGACATTGAAAAAATGAAGGAACCATTAGTTTATACAGGAATTGTGATGAATGAAGTGGAGGTGAATAGTCTATTGCAGAACCTTAATGCGAATACATCTGTGGGATTGGATGGTATACTGGCACGGGTCTTACGCGAAGCGGCTAAAGAATTATCAGTGCCCTTGACCATGTTGTTTAATCTGAGTCTCTGGTCTGGTTTAGTCCCAAAGGTGTGGAAAGAGGGTAAAATAGTTCCACTGCATAAAGGAGGATCCAAGACTACTGTTGCAAATTACCGACCGATCAGCATGTCAGATGTCATTGTCAAGGTCTTGGAGAAAGTAGTCAAGGGAAAAATACAGGAATGGATTGAAGATAATGAGATATTGTACAGGGGACAGCATGACTTTGTAAAGGGTAGATCATGCCTCAGTAACTTGCTCAAGTTTTATAACACAGTGACAGCTGAGCTGGATAAGAGAAATGGGTTTACAGTGATGCTAAACCTGGCTAAGGCATTTGACAGGATACCACATGGAATTCTAATCCATAAACTACAACATATGGGAATGGAAATAGGGTTGGTGAGATGGATAGGTGGGTGATTGATGGAGAGATATCAGAGAGTAGTTTATTCAGGAGTAGTTTATTCAAGCCATCCAAAAGATGGCTTGCGACTAGTGGTGCTGCAGGGTTCTGTTCTTGGACCACTGCTGTTTAATTTGTTCATTAAAAATATAGGGAAGGATCTAAGAGGAACAGTTCATTTGTTCTGATGATGCAAAGTTGGGTAGGGCAATAGTGAATGCAGACGATGTCAAAATCTTGCAGGACGACTTGGATAGATTGGAGTTCTGGGCTAAGGAGAATGGATGTCAATTTAATGTGACAAATTGTAAGGTTATGCATTTTGGGGTGAAAAAGATTAGCAGCAGTATACCACATTGGTGGAACTTGGGAGTGTTGGTGGATAGGGAGATGAAGTTTAGGGGGAACATTGCAAAAGTAGCTAAATCAGCTCATCAACTCACTTGGTTGTTGAAAAATACTTTGATGAGCAGAGACAAGCAAGTTATTGTACCTCTGTACCAAGCCTTGATAAGACCTCATCTCGACTACTGTGCCCAGATTTGGACACATAGGTTTCTTCTTGATGGGGAGGATGTGGAAACGATCCAGAGGTGACCAAGATGATAACAGGTCTATGGAATGAACCTTATGAGAACAGGTTGAATATTTGTGGGTTGTAGAAATTAGTTGATGGGCGGAAAAGGGGAGATATGATTGAGACATTCAAATTACTAAAGGGTTTCTAGAGGATTAATTCAGAGGGTATTTTTGAGATCCAGACTGGTGGTGGAAGAACTAGGGAACACCTATGGAAGATGGGCAAGAGTGTGGTTAGCAAGGGTGTTAGAGCTGGGTTCTTTACTTATAGAGTGGTAAATGAGTGGAATAAGCTGCCAGAGTCTGTTGTGGGTGTTATGACGGTGAGTGAGTGAAATGCAAGGTATGATAGATACTTTGAGTACGTCGTATAGTTGTGTGGACATGATGTTTAGGGCCTCCCTCGATGAGTCTAAGGACTCCCTGGAGTCGCCCGTAATAATAATAATAATAATAATATCTCATCTAATCCCACACGTGTATTTACAAAGGTTATTTAAAGCGTTTGATAAAAAAATAAGTTAAACACTTTTTTTGGGGAAAAAAACCACCTTTATTTCTCAACATAGTCTCCATCGATGTCTACACATTTGGTCCTGCAAGTTCCAATTTTTCATCCCATGTGTGCAAAACAGTCATTGATAGTCTTGATGACATCCTCCTTCGAAGAAAGGTTTTTCCCACTGAGCCAAATTTTTAAACTTGGGAACAGGAAGAAGTTACATGGGGCCAAGTCCAGAGAATACGGTGGATGTGAAACCAATTCAAACTTCAATTCATGCAATTTTCCCATTATGACAGCTGATTTGTGAGACGGTGCATTGTCCTGATGAAAGAGCACTTTTTTTTGCATGATAATCTTGGCTGTTTTTCCTTCAGTTCTTCTTTTAAATGGTCCAACAATGATGCATAAAAGACTCCTGTTACTGTCTTACCCTTTACCAAATAGTCTATCCTGATAATTCCTTGGGAATCCCAAAAAAGAGTGGCCATCACCTTCACAGCTGACAAAACGGTCTTCGCTTTTTTCAGTGCTCTTTCACTGGGCATTGTCCACTGTTCTGACTGCTGCTTAAACTCAGGTGTGTAGCGGTGGATCCAAGTTTCATCTACAGTCACGAATCGATGCAAAAAATCCTGCGAATTGTGATTAAACATCACCAAACACTGCGTTGAAATGTCTTTTCGCATGCATTTTTGATCGACAGTCAACAAGTGCAGCACCCATCGCACATAGAGCTTTTTCATGTGAAAAAGCTCTATGTGCGATGCGGATTTTTTTTGCAGGATATTATACACCTGTTCAGTTGAGATGCCTACAATCTCAGCAATCTCACGCACTTTCACTCGGTGGTCTTCCATAACAATACCATGAATTTTGTCAATCGTCGTAGTAACCTCATTCGGGCGTCAGAAGAGTGCTCATCTTTGATGGACTTACGACCACGTTTCAACTAATTTATGCAAAAATACATAGTCTTTAATACTGGTTCAGAGTCCCCATGAACTGCATCTAACTCGGCTTTGATCTGCACATCCATCCACTTCTTCAAATACCCGTTTTTCTCCATTTTCATGAAAAATGCGACCAAAAACAGTCATTTTAAATGTTTGCCAAATGAGAACTGTGCGTTGCATGTGGCTAAAATTTT